>NC_062290.1:77157842-77459221 GCF_902655055.1 Lutra lutra
CTATATATAGGGCCTAGAATTTGTTGGGCACATACAATTTCCTTTTTATTCTTATACTGATCCGATCAAGGCAGTGTTTTTATTCCCCCCACCCCCATCTCCTGCTACCATATTTTACAGATGAAAGATGTGAAACTTAGGAAATTCAATTATTTTACCCCAAATCCCAAAGTGAGTAAATGACAGAGTAAATGTTACAGCACATTGGTTAACATTAGTCACATGACAGTCTAACTGTTAGGGAATCTGTAAAGTCTTCCCATAGTCCCAGGAAGGGGAAGAAAATCATACATGGTAAGCATCAGTAATTTCTATGACAGCAAGCTTGTACTCTTTTTTCCATTTTGCATAACCTGATGCCTCCCTGAAATGTCTGCATTCTCAATGCCAGAAACAGTCCTATTCATGGTCCTTCACAAGCAAGTACAGGCACAATACTTATTTATTCTTCTCCACAGACCATCCTGAGCTGGGCATTCATAAATCTCACTTCCTTTGTCTTCCCTCCTCCTCCTTCTTCTTCTTCCCCTTTCTCTTTCCCTCAGAGTCCCCAAACATCTTATCAACACCATCTGTTTTCAGGCTGCCCATTGAGTGTTAGCTTGGATCCTCACTTCTTCAGACTGGCTCATTGACATATAAATGAAACTCTCTGGTGCTACATTAATAACCTCTCATAGCATAATGCTGATGTGTTATTGCTTTAAGAAAAAGAAGTCTCACCATCAGAGAAAGGCTGGGGAGAGAGAAATAGTACAAAGACAAGAAAGGGCCCTATGTTCCCACCGACAGACTAAGAACTAAGATGGAGTGGTTTTAAGGAGTTTGCCTAAGGTCACAGAGCTATTTAGTGTGGCTAAAGGGGAAGGCAAGGAAGGCAATGACCTTTGGAGTAAGTTCTCTTCAGCAATTTTAGGGTTGCTTCATGTCATGGAAGAAGAGATACAGTTCATGTTTTGTACTCTTAGAATAAAAGCACTTTTTGGTGGAAAAATAAAAGGATAGCTTCCATCTCTGTGCAGAAATTTTTTTTTTCTTGAAGTCTCCGCCATTCACATATATTAACCTCTACCTGGTGAGGTAGTATCACACATCCACTTATTTTTTCCCAACAAATGTCTTTTGAGCAATTACCGTATGTGGGATTTTAGGTGCTGAGGATACAGTGCCTACTGAAATCACTGCCCTTTCATTTTTCTACCAAAAATGGGATTTTTTTTCTCTAAAATCTCCCATTCAGATCTTTCATATCCTAATGTATTTTATTTTATTATTTTTTTATTTCTTTTCAGCGTAACAGTATTCATTGTTTTTGCACCACACCCAGTGGTCCATGCAATCCGTGCCCTCTACAATACCCACCACCTTGTTTCCCCCACCTCCCACCCTCCGCCCCTTCAAGACCCTCAGATTGTTTTTCAGAGTCCATAGTCTCTCATGGTTCACCTCCCCTTCCAATTTCCCTCAACTCCCTTCTCCTCTCCATCTCCCCATGTCCTCCATGTTATTTGTTATGCTCCACAAATAAGTGAAACCATATGATAATTGACTCTCTCTGCTTGACTTATTTCACTCAGCATAATCTCTTCCAGTCCCGTCCATGTTACTACAAAAGTTGGGTATTCATCCTTTCTGATGGAGGCATAATACTCCATAGTGTATATGGACCACATCTTCCTTTTAATTTTTTTTTATTTTTTTTCAGCATAACAGTATTCATTATTTTTGCACCACACCCAGTGCTCCATGCAATCCGTGCCCTCTACAATACCCACCACCTGGTGCCCCCAACCTCCCACCCCCCACCCCTTCAAAATTCTCAGATCGTTTTTCAGAGTCCATAGTCTCTCATGGTTCACCTCCCCTTCCAATTTCCCTCAACTCCCTTCTCCTCTCCATCTCCCCTTGTCCTCCATGCTATTTGTTATGCTCCACAAATAAGTGAAACCATATGATAATTGACTCTCTCTGCTTGACTTATTTCACTCAGCATAATCTCTTCCAGTCCCGTCCATGTTGCTACAAAACTTGTGGATTCATCCTTTCTTTCTTTTTTTTTTTTTTTTTTTTTTTTTTTTTTTTTTTTTTACAGCTTTATAAACATATATTTTTATCCCCAGGGGTACAGGTCTGCGAATCGCCAGGTTTACACACTTCACAACACTCACCATAGCACATACCCTCCCCGATATCCATAACCCCACCCCCTCTCCCAACCCCCTCCCCCCATCAACCCTCAGTTTGTTTTGTGAGATTAAGAGTCACTTATGGTTTGTCTCCCTCCCAATCCCATCTTGTTTCATTTACTCTTCTCCTACCCCCTCGACCCCCCATGTTGCATCTCCTCTCCCTCATATCAGGGAGATCATATGATAGTTGTCTTTCTCCGATTGACTTATTTCGCTAAGCATGATACCCTCTAGTTCCATCCACGTCGTCGCAAATGGCAAGATTTCATTTCTTTTGATGGCTGCATAGTATTCCATTGTGTATATATACCACATCTTCTTTATCCATTCGTCTGTAGATGGACATCTAGGTTCTTTCCATAGTTTGGCTATTGTAGACATTGCTGCTATAAACATTCGGGTGCACGTGCCCCTTCGGATCACTATGTTTGTATCTTTAGGGTAAATACCCAGCAGTGCAATTGCTGGGTCATAGGGTAGTTCTATTTTCAATATTTTGAGGAACCTCCATGCTGTTTTCCAGAATGGTTGCACCAGCTTGCATTCCCACCAACAGTGTAGGAGGGTTCCCCTTTCTCCGCATCCTCGCCAGCATCTGTCATTTCCTGACTTGTTAATTTTAGCCATTCTGACTGGTGTGAGGTGATATCTCATGGTGGTTTTGATTTGTATTTCCCTGATGCCGAGTGATATGGAGCACTTTTTCATGTGTCTGTTGGCCATCTGGATGTCTTCTTTGCAGAAATGTCTGTTCATGTCCTCTGCCCATTTCTTGATTGGATTATTTGTTCTTTGGGTGTTGAGTTTGCTAAGTTCTTTATAGATTTTGGACACTAGCCCTTTATCTGATATGTCATTTGCAAATATCTTCTCCCATTCTGTCAGTTGTCTTTTGGTTTTGTTCACTGTTTCCTTTGCTGTGCAAAAGCTTTTGATCTTGATAAAATCCCAAAAGTTCATTTTTGCCCTTGCTTCCCTTGCCTTTGGTGATGTTCCTAGGAAGATGTTGCTGCGGCTGACGTCGAAGAGGTTGCTGCCTGTGTTCTCCTCGAGGATTTTGATGGATTCCTTTCTCATGTTGAGATCCTTCATCCATTTTGAGTCTATTTTCGTGTGTGGTGTAAGGAAATGATCCAATTTCATTTTTCTGCATGTGGCTGTCCAATTTTCCCAACACCATTTATTGAAGAGGCTGTCTTTGTTCCATTGGACATTCTTTCCTGCTTTGTCGAAGATGAGTTGACCATAGAGTTGAGGGTCCATTTCTGGGCTCTCTATTCTGTTCCATTGATCTATGTGTCTGTTTTTGTGCCAGTACCATGCTGTCTTGATGATGACAGCTTTGTAATAGAGCTTGAAGTCCGGAATTGTGATGCCACCAACTTTGGCTTTCTTTTTCAATATTCCTTTGGCTATTCGGGGTCTTTTCTGGTTCCATATAAATTTTAGGATTATTTGTTCCATTTCTTTGAAAAAAATGGATGGTATTTTGATAGGAATTGCATTAAATGTGTAGATTGCTTTAGGTAGCATAGACATTTTCACAATATTTATTCTTCCAATCCAGGAGCATGGAACATTTTTCCATTTCTTTGTGTCTTCCTCAATTTCTTTCATGAGTACTTTATAGTTTTCTGAGTATAGATTCTTAGTCTCTTTGGTTAGGTTTATTCCTAGGTATCTTATAGTTTTGGGTGCAATTGTAAATGGGATGGACTCCTTAATTTCTCTTTCTTCTGTCTTGTTGTTGGTGTAGAGAAATGCAACTGATTTCTGTGCGACCACATCTTCCTTATCCATTCGTCCGTTGAAGGGCATCTTGGTTCTTTCCACAGTTTGGTGACCGTGGTCATTGCTGCTATAAACATTGGGGTACAGATGTATTTTCAATACATCTGTATCTTTGGGGTAAATACCCAGTAGTGCAATGACAAGTTCATAGGGAAGCTCTATTTTTAATTTCTTGAGGAATCTCCACACTGTTCTCCAAAGTGACTGCACCAACTTGCATTCCCACCAACAGTGTAAGAGGGTTCCCTCCAGTATTTTATTTTTTTAAGGTTATATGCAAACAGTGAATCATGGAAAACTACATCGAAAACTAATGATGTACTCTATGGTGACTAACATAACATAATAAAATTTTAAAAAATGATTTATTTATTTATTTGAGATATATATATAGAGAGACAGCACATGTGTATGAGCAGGAGGAGGGAGAGGGAGATAAAGAATCTCAAGTAGGATCCATGCTCAGCATGCAGCCCAATGTGGAGCTCAATCTCACACCCCTGAGATCCTGACCCAAGCAGAAATCAAGAGCAGGACGCTTAACTGACTGAGCCACCCAGATATCCCGCTAATGTATCTGAATTCACTTGTGAATAAGTACTGCTGCTGGCCAACACATCTCCTGCAGTGTCCCTCCTCTTATCAACTAAGGTGGGGCACTGCTGTTCCCCCTCTCTGTCAATAATCTGAGAATTTACCGAATCAACAGTGTAGTCAGTGCAATTAGACTTATTTAAACTCAGGAGAGACATGTTTTTCTCATGAAGTAGTGGAAATTTAAGTTAATCCAATTGCAGTTAGATTTCTAAAGTCAAGAACTGAAATGTCAAAGATAGGGAAAAAGTGTTATCCCCATGGCTACTGTGCTCTGAGCTAGGGATGACTCATGAGAGATTGCATGTGTGTGTGTGTGTGTGTGTGTGTGTGTGTGTGTGTGTGTGTATTATCTCCAGATCACTGACAAATTACTAGAACTAGAAACTTGGAAATTACAACCAGAAAATGTGGACTAATCTGAGATTTGAGTTCTCTTTGGGTGGTTTTGAAATTTTCTTGAAACATGTACAGAAGTAAAAATAAACTGCAGACATAAGCGTTCTCTCTCTTTCTTTCTTTCGTTTGTTTTGTTTCTTGTTTCCACCTTACCACGATTAAACTCTTCACAAACAGGCTAGAAAGCTTTTCTGAAAAAATGAGCTTTAAATCTCAAAATACGAAATTTGTTAGTAAGTAAAGAAGATTTTTTTTCTCCTTAAATCACAGAACTCATCTACTGGAAGATGTTATATATTTATTTCATTATTTCAAATCAGTAAGGAAACAATATATCAAATAACGCATCTGGGAAATCAGTTTGAAAAATACATCCTTCATTTACATGGTCTTTTCCTTACTGAGCCAAGCTCTCTTTCCACCTCTTCCTGGCTACTCCTTTACTTTCTCACTGAATCTGGAAAATTCTTACCAGCCATCTTTTATGTGCCAGACACACAGAATTAAAGAATTCTGTGGTGCGCTAGAATTAAAATTCTCAAGTACCTCATGATTGTACTGCAGAGCAAGTGGTGAAGCAAATGGACAAATGTTGAGATGTGTGATTTGAGAGCATGATGAAAGGACAGAGGACAGCCTAACTCAGCAGTTTGGGGGACTGTGTCACGGAAGTGCAACTCGTGTAATGTTTTACAGGAGGAACACGGCGGTCTAGCATACAGAGCACGAGGGACTGCAGGCAACTGAAATTGCTCTACAATTCACAGACGCAGACACAGGAAAGAGCAGCACATCTGGAAGACAGGGCAGGCTCGGGAGTTGCGGTGGAAGGGGACACAGTAGGGAGAACAAGCATGAAGAGCACAGCCGGCCATATTAAGATTTTACTTGTGAATCTGGGTATGCTTTTTGGACTGTCTTCCACTCTATAAAATTAAAGCATAACAAAGTGGGTATGTTTGAAGAGAGGAGAAATAAATGTGATGAGTCCATGTAACTCAAATGGGATGCTACTTGCATGACAAGATTTGTGGTTTCCCGGGACTTTCTTTCAGTGCATTAAATACAATGATTTCCTGAGCTCTACTGAGTACTTCCTATATACCCAGCACAGAACCAGAGGATGGGGAAGAGAGCTAAGAGGCTGGGAAAGTGAACTAAATTTTATTCAAGGCAACATATTTTTCAATCACCAAGGCTATGCAGACAATTATGCTAAGGCATAGCTGGTGCAAAAATGAATAAGATACTGCCCCTACCACCAGGAATCGTAGAACTCAAGGCACAGAATCGAGGTGATGGAATGGTACCAGTTCCTTCTATTACTTATGCCACATGTTGAGTTTCTTCTACATGAGGCTCATTGCGGTTGAAGTAGGGAAGAAAACACCTTTATATCTACTAAATCATTTACCATTGAAGCACCTGGCTTCAAGAAGCTCATGGTAGACTGCCTAAATAATGTATATAAATAATAGAAATGCAAGGAGAATTACAGACAAAAACGTTTTGTGATAGTTTCATTCAGAGTAATCTGGAGGGAGGGAAAAGGTTGAATATTTACTGAGCATCCTCTATAAAGCCGGTTTTCCAAATTTCCTCTATAAAGCCAATTTCCAAAGCCAGTTTTCACATTTTTCACAACCCACTAAAATAGACATCTTTATCTCTCCTTACAAATGAGGAAATGAGTTAAAGAAGTTGTTAAAGAATAACCTGCCCCCAAAATAACTATTGCTAAATGTAAAGACTTGAACTTAGCATTTCCGGTTATGTAGTCCCATTTTCTCCACTCTATCCAGGCTGTATGGAATTTAAAACAGCTCAGAGAAAGAACTGGCACTCAAGGAACACTGATCCCCACATTCTCATAAAGACATAGCCTTGTATCAGAGGCTTGGTTCTTCTGGTTGAAGCTCATCAATCAATCTCATTATCTGAAGAGGTCAAACTTGGATAGAAACTGAACAATGAACATTTCCAGCCTTAGTATGTTCAGATGGTCTTGTGTGAAGACATAGGAATGCCATGGTATGGGATGTGTATGTGTCCTTTCTGGCTTGCCTGACGTCATCTGGCGCCAGTCAGAACAATGAACATTTCCAGCCTTAGTATGTTCAGATGGTCTTGTGTGCAGACATAGGAATGCCATGGCATGGGATGTGTATGTGTCCTTTCTGGCTTGCCTGACGTCATCCGGCGCCAGTCATATGGCAGAAACCCATTTGCAATCATTCCTATTTGTGTTTTGAACATTTACAATAACATTGGGTAAATGAATATTAGCCCATGCACATGGTTCCTTGCCAGGAAATACATTAACAGAAATCGTCAGGACCCTAAGTACAAATTTTGTTTGAGAAGACTTACCATAGTCTCTTGGTATTAAAGATGTTAAGATTTGAAAGCTCCTGACGTGACAGGACAGAGTGTAAGTGGCTTTGGATGGAATGCCTGTCATTTGAAATGTGGACAGAACCATGAGAGGCCTTGGTGAGAAAATAAACTTGGGATTGTAAATAACGCCTGACCTGACATTTCCCTTGTGGGGACCCCAGTAATGGGGCCCAGCTGCCAAATATGATGCTCCATTGAGTTATAAGGGAAAACAACATTTTTTCAAATTGATATTTTTGAGTTGGGATCCACAACGGAATGCCATTTGTTTTTGTACTTTACAACAATTCAAACCAGATTATTTAATGCTGAAGCCACAGGAAAACAAGCCCCACTGCCAGCCCCCCAACCTTCCTCCCTCCTAATAGATCTGCTCTTTTGTTCTCAAAATACAGGTTGGAAGTAGGAGCTGTTTACAGAATTTTTCTAACTGAGTTCACAAGATGAAAAGCTTTCATAACCGAGCTTGAAATGCTAGGGATGCTTTTAATCAGTGTGTAGGATTTTAATTAATCCCAGGGTTGCTCCTTTTCCCAGGGGTTCAGGTGTAAGGTTCTATTCTTGCAGGGTTATCTTTGAATGCAGGTTAAAGGATCCCTTCAGAAAAAAGGTTAGAAAATGCAGATGCTTGTGGTGGGAGATGGAAGACTGGATTTTTATCTTGTTTCTGTTATTCTGGGGCCACGGCCCCATTGGCGAAATAAGGGCATTTGAGAAAGAATGACTTCACAGTTACTGGTTATACAGGATATTGTGAGTATATGCAGAGATGTTTTGAACTGAAGCTTATCTATATGTACTCCATGATTGCTGAAGCCAAAAGCTAATGTCATCGTCTGTAAATTCTACTCACAATTTTAGAATTCATATAGTCAACTCTAGACAGCTATAGTTAAATGGAACATCTAGGCCAATTCTGCTTCAGTGTCCTTGTTTATAGAATAAAAGGATGGCCCTGGGGATCTAGGCAGAGCCCCTATGGGTTCTAGGACTAAGTAAAAACCCCCTCGCTTGGCACTCAAGTCTCCTCATGATGTGACCAACTGACAGCCCTCCAGATATACCTCCTGCAAGCTCTCTGCACATTCCCATGTTCTTAGTCTTGACTCCAAAAATCTATACTCTTCTATGCTTTTGTACTTTATGATAAATTACTGCTTCTGCTTAGAATTTCGTTCTGTTACTAAGAGCAACAAATAGCATATTCTGTAGACATTGGCACTTTCTTAACTGATTTTTTTAAAGAAAATTTTATTTATTTGAGAGAGAATGCAAGAGCAAGAGAGATCACAGAGGGAGAGGGAGAAGCAGACTCCCCACTGAACAGGGAGCCTGATGTGGGACTTGATCCCAGGATCCTGAGATCATGACCTGACTCAAGGCAGACACTCTAACTAACCAAGCCACCCAGGCCCCTGACATTGGCATTTTCTTAAGTTAATTCCATGGAGGACCAGTCTCATAAATGCTTTTCTGATGTGTTGAGCATGTGTTTTGGGGGAGAAGGGGGAGAGGAACTAAGTCCCAATGACCATAAAATTAGGAAGAATGGTGCTCATTCTACTAATCTCTTGAAAAACCCCAAGACAGAAAAGCATAATAAAGGTTCTGAAAATTCTTGAAAAAGAAATATATTTATTTAAAAAAAAGATTTATTTATTTGTTTTAGAGAAAGACAGTGCTTGAGTGCGGGAAGGGGGAGAGAGAAAGGGAGCGAATCCTCCAGCAGACTCCCTGATGAGTGGGGAGACTGATAAAGTGCTCGATCCCAGGACCCTAAGATCATGACCTGAGCAGAAATCAAGAATAGGACGTTTAGCTGACTGAGCCATCCAGGTGCCCCTTAAGCCAGCATTTTCCAAATGCATATGCTGACAAATTCCTTCTTCTATACAATAGCTATACATATTCTCCAGATCACAGTGGGATACACCTGTTCATGTTAACACTGAACATATGTCGCAGATAGATTATAAATTTTCAAGGAATTATGACACACTTTATTCTTATCAATAAATTTTAATTAAATGTTTTATACTGAGATAATTGTAGTTATAACATGACACTGTAGTTATAACATGACATATTAGAGATATCATGTATACTTTACCTAGTTTCTCTCAATGATAATGTCTTACAAAGCTGTAGGACAAAACCACCACCAAGATACTGACATTGATACAGCAAAGAGGCAAAGAGACCACTCTCTCCTTAATCCCTGGCAACTAAAATGTTTTCTATTTCTCTAATTTTCTCATTTGAAAATGTTATATAAATGGATTAATAAAGTGCTCTTTTGAAATTGACTTTTTTCACTCAGCAAAATTCAACTGTATTCAGATTGTGCATGTATCAATAGTGTGTTCCTTTTTATTATTGACTAGCATTCCTTGATGCGTATGTACCACAATTTGTTTAACCATTCCCCTGTTGTAAGACATCTGGGTTGTTTCCAGTTTTAGGCTATTATGAATAAAGCTGCTATAAACATTAGTTCACAGATTTTTTTTGTTTGTTTTGTTTTATGAATATAAGTCTTCATTTCTCTGGGTGAAATGCCCAGGAGTGAAATCGGTGGGCCAAATGGTAGTTTAACTTTCAGGGTTTTTTAATGCTTGTTTTTTTGCTTGTTCGTTCTAGGAAACCGCTAAACTGTTTTCCAGAATAACTATAGCATTTTACATTTCCACCAGCAATGCATAGGCAACTTATACTAGCCAGAATTTGATATTGTCATTATTTTTATTCAAGCTATAATGATAGGTGTGTAGTAATGTCTCATTGTGATTTTAGCCTGCATTTCCTTAATTGCTAATAATACTGATTGTTTCCATGCATAAATTTAAATTCTTGAATATTTATAGGGCTATACAAATTATCTATTTCATATTGGATAATAATAAGGATAACAATTTATGTGTCTAGAGTTGTTTGTAGCCTTCCTTTATTATCTTTTTGATGTCTGTTCTGTTCTGTTCATTTCTGTGGGGTTATCCCTTATTTCATTTATGGTGTTGGTAATTTGTCTTCTCTCTCTTTTTTTTCAATCTTGCTAAAGGTTTGCCACTTTTATTGGTCTTTTTTTAAATAACGGTTTTTGTTTAATTTATTTTTTGTTTAATTAATTTCTATATTATTTTTCTATTATCAATTTCATTGGTTTCTGCTCTTATTACTATTTTTTTAAAATTTTCTTCCTTCTGCTCCTTTTGGGTTTAGTTTGGCCTTTTCTCTTTTCTAATGTATTCATTTCATGCTATAAATTTCATTCTCAGCCCTTTTCCAGCTGTGCCTCACAAATGTTGATACATTGTCTTTTCATTTTTATTCAGTCCAATGTACTTTTTTATATTCTTGAGACTTCCGTACTTGACCCATGAAATATTTAGATGTGTATCATTCATTTTGCAGGTGTTTAGAGATTTTCCTTTGTCTTTCTGCTTTTTATTTCTAGTTTGATTCCATTGTGGTAAGAGAAAATGAAATGATTTCAATTATTTTAAATTTGTTGTGGTTTGTCTTTTGTCCCAGGAGGTGGTCTATCTTGGTATATGCTTCTTGGGCACTTGAAAATATGTCTATTCTGTTGTTGTTAGTTGAAGTATTCTGTAAATGTTGATTAGATATTATTGTTCAAAGATATTGTGAATTCTTCTATATGCATCCTGATTTTCTATTTGACCAATCACTTGTTGAGAAAGAAGTGTTGAATCTTCAACTATAGTTATGGATTTGTCTATTTTTCTTTTCAGTGCCATTAGTCCCTAAGACTTGGTTCAGATATCCCTCCCTCCCTCCTTCTTTCCCTCTCTCTTTCCATTTCCTCCCTCCCTTCTTCCCTTCTTCCCTCCTTTCTTCTTCCCTTCCCTTCCCTTCCTTCTTTTGACTGTTTAGATTAGGAAATTTCCACTATTCTGCCTCCCATTCACTGATTCTTTCCTTAGTGTTCTCCATTTTGAGCCTACCCCTGAGTTTCCCATCTCAGCTATTATATTTTTCTGTTCTAAGATTATCACTTGCTTCTTCATTTTTTCTATTCCTTTGCTAACTCTTTCTGTTTTATCATTTGCTTAAAGCTATTTGTAATTTCACATTACAGTATTTCTATTAGGGCTGCATTAAAATCATTGGTAGATAATGATAACATCTCTGTCTCCTCAATTTTGGCATCTACTGATTGTCATTTCTCATTCAAATTGACATCATCTTGGCTTTTGGTATGACAAGTATTTTCATTTGAAATCTGGAGATTATGTTGTAAAATTCTAGGTCTTAGTTAAATCTACTATCTATCTATTTATCTATTTTAAAGGAGTTTTTTGAAAGATCTTATTTGGACTGCCTGGGTGGCTCAGTCAGGTCATGATCTCAGGGTCCTGGGATCGAGTCCCACATCGGGCTCTCTGCTGGGCAGGGAGCCTGCTTCCTCCTCTCTCTCTCTCTCTCTCTCTACTTGTGATCTCTCTCTGTCAAATAAATAAAATATTTTAAAAAAATAAAAGATCTTATTTATTTAAAGAGAGATAGAGCATGTGCAAGCAGGGGGAGGTGCAGAGGAAGAGGGAGAGAGAAAATCTCAAGCAGACTCTGTATTCTGGAGTACAGAGCCCAAAGCAGGGCTCGATCTCATGAGAGATTGTCTGAGATCATGAAATGAGAGGAAGTCAAGAGTTGGACACTTAACTGACTGAGCCACCAGGGACCCCTAAATCTACTATTTATTTATTTACTTATTTTTTAAAGTTTTATTTATTTATTTGTCAGGTAGAGAGAGCACAAATAGGGAGAGCAGCAGGCAGAGAGCGAAGCAGGCTCCCCATTGAACAAGGAGCCTGACACGGCACTTGAACCCAGAACCGCAGGATCATGACCTGAGCCAAAGGCAGCCGCTTAATCAACAGAGCCATCCAGGTGCCCCCTTAAATCTACTGTTTAAATGAGAACTGGCCATCTCTGATATTGTTCTGGCTAAAGAGGGAGAGCACCATTTTGTTACTGCCAAATGGAGGTAACAGTCTAAGTTCCCCACTTGATCTCTGTTTATAACTGGGACTGGAGGTTCATCATTACTGCTAGGCATGAATCTGGCTCCCTATGCTATTTCAATGGTAACTTCAGTGGGAGTGCCCTCGCTATGCTGGGTGAGGAAAGTCTTGCCTCCCCACTAGGCTTGCTCTGGCACTGTCTGGTGCAGAGGGGAATGGTGGATTGGAGTAGAAATTCAGGCCTCCCTTATGGTCCCAACTGACGTAAGTAGGATGGCTTTTCATTGGTAGGGGGGGAAAGACTTTCTCTGATACCGCCCCAGGCTTGGGTCTTGGTGTGTTTTGTTATAGGGCTATGAGGGTGGTAATCCAGGCTGCTCCTTGCTTGGTATTTGGCGTAGGTGTGGGGGTGCCACACCACCTTTGCTGGGGTGTTCAACTGTAGTAGATTAGTTATTGCCTACAATCTTTATGTCTTTCTTGCCTGTCCCTTTCCTGGTCCCTTGACTGAGAGAAGAAGCTTCTATTGGGGATTTCTTTGTCTGTGTCCATTGGCATTTTTGGTTGCTGGCTTCTTCATCTTCCAGTTTTATATATATGAGACAAAAAGAAAACCCAGGTTATTCATCATCCTACTGTTCCTTTGAGTCCTGAGGTCTCTGGCTTGTCTCCCTTCTTACCTTCAATTTTCAGAATCTTATGTGTATTTTATGTACAATGTCTAGAATTTTTAGTTGCACTAATTAGGAGAAAACTGGGACTAGTCTATCTTCCTGCAGGTGAAGTACTTTATCAATAATCTTAAACTGTCATTTTGAATGCTTATTACCTAACTCCAGGCACAATATGATATTCTTTGTGTTAGACTTTACATGTTTAGAGCAGTTTTAGGTACTATGATATTCTTTGTACACATTATTTTGCCCCTATTATAAAATAGATGAGATATCATTATCACAATTTAATGGGTGAGGCCTGAGGTTCAGAGAAGATAACAAGCTTACATAAACAAAAAAACAAAGTCAGGATTTAACCCTAATATCTTTTATTTTCTAAGCTGACTCTTTCGAAGTCATGCTGTTAACTCTGCTCTATATAGAATCATTGGTCTACATCTGGAATTTTTGGAATTCCCAGTGACTGAAAGAGAAACTCTGCGAGAGAATCATAAAAATGGTAAGTAATCCAGGAATCAGGAGACATGAAAGAAAACTGAAAGAGAATGAATACTGGAGAGAAAAGACTGTGTTCACACATCTGAACAATTTTCAGATGGATTACACATTTGAACTCTTCTGCAGGTCTCAAGAGAACACGAGCAGGACTAATGATTAAATGTTGCAAGAATCCTGAGTTCAGTTTCATTATAGGAAGAACAGTTACAGATGTCTGAGATAAAGACAGATTTTCTCTGGTGGCAATGAACTCCCATCCCTACGTGAGTCCAAGCAGGAGCGGGATTAATGTCCTGTGGCTGAACGGTATGCACAGGTTTGGCAGATATGACTCAAAGCCCCTCTCTCTTACCACCTTTAATGCAGGCTCTCTGGTATGTACCAGCTATGTGATACTGGACATATTACCTCTTTCTAAGCTTAAAGTTTCTCTTCTGTAGAATGGGGATAACAATCATACAAGCTTCACAAGATGATTATGAGGATTGGATGAGATGGTGGGTGTAAAATGTTTAGTGCTGCTCCTGCCATGTAGAAAATACGATGATGATGGTGGTGGTGGTGGTGGTGGTTAATATTGTGGGTTCCAAGGGTACTCTAGGCAGGTTCGTTGAAGAGTTCACATTTTTATTGTAGAGAGAAAGGCCAAGGAACTGATGAAGAGAGTCTTAAACATTAAAAATAGATGTAAGTAATGAAAATTTTACTATACCCTACCTGTCATGAATATTTTAGTATTCTAGAACTGACCTGAACTTATCATTGGTACTCAAGATGTCTTGCATTTGGGATACACCCCTCACAGAGCAAGTACAAAATGAGTGTACAGGTATCCAGTTACATGGTAATTCAAGTCCCTCAAAATTTGTCCATCATATGAGCCAGGTGGATTTTGCCTCCACATTACCATTTGATCTTTGGCAAGCCTCTTAGTATCACTTTGATCCAACTTTCTCTTTCACAAAATAAGATTTACAGAAGGTCATCTCTACGTTTTGACCCTGCCCTGGGGCTTGGTTATTTTTCACGTTGGAATGAACCCACTTACCTTATAAGGGTCAGAAAAACTCCATCACTCAATTGGCCAGGCTCCTTTCTTCCCATTGTCTTTCTCAGAGTCACCAATCAAGGGAATTCACATTATCGAAGCCTGCACTCCAGCCAGATTCCATTCTAATTTTGTTTCAGTTTCAGAAGCAGTGATTCATGGGCCACTGCTGTCCTTGTTGGGATTCACTTTCTTAGATGAATTAGCTATTCCCAGCATTTCTTCTTGCAAAATTCTTGACCCTGTGGTGGGAGGGGGGTGGGGATGTCGGTATTACTTATTTCACTTTCCTTTTAAGAGGAAAAGGCTTCAAGGAGTTTGGGAATTGAGGTTGGTTCCCAATAGACACTTTCACACTTAGATCACTTCTAATGATGAAATATTTTCCAGACAATCTGTTTAAGCATTTCCATCCATTTAAGCACTGTAAGCATCAAAGAGGAGACTGCTTCCTTCGTTAGGGGCTTTACAAGAAGTCACAGCCTTCCAATGGTGAAGGGGTATGCCTGCTTATAAGAGCTACTTCCAACCAACTCTGTAGGTCAGGTGGTATACATCTTTGGAGAAAACTTTACTGCTATGGCCACTCCTCCAGTGGACAACACCAATGTTTCCTGGCAACTCAAACTGAAACTTTTCCCCTCTCTCATTCCTCACCATCAGTTGATCTCTATGTCCAGTCCATTCTACTTTCTAAATTTGTTTTTCTTTTTTCTTTTTTTTTTTTTTGAATATTCAGCTCCTCTTCCCTATGAATGCTTCCAGTGGCTAGACTATTGCTGGGGCTATTTTACAGGACTGAGTTCAATCCCTTGGTTTCACTGTTGAGTCTCACTGTGTTCTTCATCATCCTTCACACGACGTGATGAGGCCATCATTTCAGTTATAAATCCAGGTACAGTCATGCCTAGTGCCCAGGAGCAAGCAGCACAGTGGCTCAGTAAAGAGTGTCCAAGTAGCTTATCACCCATGAAGCATGCTGGGATTCTCATAATCTACCCTATTCTCCTTTGTCAATTTTATTTCTCTCCAAGAACCTCTGTGCACCCAAAGTCCAAAGCACTGAACTACTGGTATTTCATCAACACACCATATTATTTTATTTTTCTGGGTTTTTGTAATTCTATGTCCTTTGCCTATAATGCCCTTCCCCTCAAAATCCCATACCAAGCAAACTCATTCTTCACCATGAAGAACTGCTTTAACTCTAACTTTTTCTGTTTTACCTTCCTTGGTTGCCTAGGTGATTTTTTTTCCTATTTTCTCATTGTGCCTTAAAATATATATATAGTGTTATGTTTATTTTATCACTATTCTCTTATAGACCATGGACACTAGAAGGAAATAAATACTATCTTTTTTCTCTTTTTATGTATAGATGTGGTTCTTTTTTAATGTGTTAAAATTTAATAAATACATATTTCTTTGTGGATAACCAACTATCTGTTCATCAGATGTGAGAGCATTTTGAGAAAAGTGACTCTGGCTTTTTAAGAAGGTAACAATGCATAAGTGGAACCTTTGTTGGTGGCCAGGCTATAAAACTGCTAGAGGTTGTAAAGGCTTCATTTGAAGGTTGGTTTCATGCTACCCATGGGCTACCCATGGTTTGTTAGTAAACTTTGCTCCTATATAAAGTCCCAATTGAAGCAGACTAATCATCAAGGAAGGAGTCGTGCCTGCATTTGTGACATTTATCATTCCATTCTCTTTATGACCATGGATGGAATATTTTGACAAAAATATATATCCAGAGGAAGTCAGGCCAAGAGTCCACCATCCAACCTATCCCTGGAATCCCAGGTATACTAGCAGTATATCCCAGTTTCTACTAGCAGTAGAAACAAAGCTGCATTAGGCCTTTAAGATCAGGTAATGGGAATCTGGGGACTAGGATCACTCACACCAGGAGGAAGAGCACACAGGTAACTGGAACTCAGGGCTACTGTCCCTCTGCAGGGTGACAGTGCCACTAGATGGTGTATTTTGGTGGAGAGTATAAGCAATTCTGTTGTAGCTTTGTTGAAAATGAACTAATAAAGGAAGAATGAGCAATAGAACAATGGAGAATAAGGAAAGGTAGATTCTAAAAGTGACTGACCAGCAAAGAAAATGGCAACTGAAAAAAAAAAAAATGAGGGTTTTTTTCAGGTATCCTCATAGAGGACATCAGCATATAATTCCTGGTTCTCTGGAGAAGAGATGGGCTGGGAAGAACTCTCCCACCTTTCCATTGCTCTGTCCCTTCTTCGTTTTCACTCCCCACTGGGAGATTTGGATAGTTTTTTCCTAGTGTTAACTCAAACACACCTCTTCCACAAAGCTTCTCTGATAATATTTCATAGACCCTAATCCACATCATTCCCCTTCCTGGCACATGGGTCATGTGGTGTGGTTCTAGGAGCATCCCCCCGAAAACACCTTCTCCCTTGCTAATTGTATGAAACTGATAAGCTTGCTTGAGTTCTCAGTAGCTCAAAAACTCTGACCCAAGTTTCCATGAGAAAATACAGATTCTATTTCACACAGAAGTGCAAAAGGCTTATGTCATAACCTTTTCTGATATTTGCTCTGATAGAGGTGCCAAAAGGAAAAGACAGAACGAGACACTTATTAAAGGTGGAAAGACGGGGTGCCTGGGTGGCTCAGTCAGTTAAGACTCTGCCCTCAGCGCAGGTCATGATTCCAGGGTCCTGAGATTAAGCCCCACACTGGGCTTCTTGCTTAGCAGGGAGCCTGCTTCTCCCCTGACCGCCATTCCCCCTGCTTGTGCTTGCTCTCTCCCTCTCTCTCCCTCTCTCCTCCTTCTCTCTGTTAGATAAATAAATTAAAATCTTTTTTGTTTAAAAAAAAAAAGGTGGAAACACAGAATTTTCCAAGCTACTATAGGAGAGAGTCTCCAGTACAGACTCAGCCAGCTCCAATAAGACAAAGGTAGCTAAGTTGTTTGTTTGTTTGTTTGTTTTTAAAGGAGGAGAAAAAGGAATAGAGACTATGGAGAAGAGAAAAGGGGAACCAAAAAGTCACAAGGAACTGGAAAATGAAAGGTAGGTAAGTATAGAATTGCTGAAAATGGTCTGATGATGGGTTGGGACGAAGTACATTTTACAGTTTGGCAGCCTTGCATTTTCTTGAGCTAAGGCTCAGCAGGACGGCTGGGATCATCTTTAGGAACATAGCCTAGCACAAGTGGAAGTCAAGTTAAAATCTAGTCAAATATCTTAGCACAGTGCTTGGGCAACTCCTTTGTGCTGCTTGGGAGCTCACGGTTTGCAGAAGAAGGAGCAGAAAATACTTAAATAAATAAGGGAAGTTTTATAGTGGAAAGTATGGGAGACAGAATGGTCCCCAGAGATGTCCACATCCTATTTCCTGGAACCTATACTGAGTATATTATAAAAGGGAGTGTCAGAGGTAGGGGCGGTGTGATGAAAGATCCAGAGAGAGAAAGAGAGAGATCTGAAGAGGCTGCTGACCTTGATGGTGGGGAAGGGACCAGGGCAAAGGAGTGAGTGTGACCTCCAGAAGAGGGATTAGGCAAGGAAATGGATTCTCCGCCCCACTGATACATAGATTTTAGCCTTGCAAGACTCATTTCAGACTTCCGACAGCCAGGAGAGTAAGAAAAGTAATTTATATTTTTGTAAGTCACTAAAACTTGCCTGTGTTTGTGGGTCATTACAGCAGCAGTAGGATGACACAAAACAATAAACATGGTCCTCAATCTGCCCATTTCGCCAGTCCCCTCGAGCCCTGGCACCACATCTGGAGGACTGTGACGTCCAGGGGACTGAAGGAAACTGTGTACACTGGAACTCTTTCCCAGGAGCACAGTTTCTTGGTAAAGCAAGAACACGGCTGATATTCATTACCCAAGAATGTGGCATTTTGCTGTGTTGCTTGCAGTTTTGATATTAATAGGAATGATCTTAATGGAATCATCATTTTATCATTTGATTGCATTTTCTTGGTGAATCAAATGACTCCCAAGCTCATTGACATTTAAAGACAGAGTGTATGCTCCCTCATTGGTGTAACTGAAACAGGAAAAGGTTGAGGTGATTCGTGCAGAGAAAACTCATTTCTAAGCTATTTCAGTCGTCTTTTCACATCTGCCAATAATCTCTCTTCCAAAAGCAATATTGGCTGGGGCACTGGAAGAATGTGCTAGTCTTTTCGAACCGGCTGAAAACTACCAGCAAAGTTTACTGAGCAGCCTTGTTACTAAAGCCACAGGGATGATAATTCTTTTCCTCCAGGGAAATCATATGTTCCCCTTCATTGTTACTTCTCGCCTCTACTGCACAGGTTCCAGTGGTCAATGCTTAGCATGCAAAGTCCCAGAAACGTGGACCTGCATATTTTATCAGCTTCCCCCACCCTGAGTCTCCATTCTGTTCCCTACCAGACCTCATTCTTTCACATTGATGTAACTAAGTTACAGACTCAGGTTTTAAGTAAAATGTCAGGGTGCAAATAATTGCCATGATAATCACCGCTACTGGGAATAAAGAGCATCTTATGTGCCAGGAGCTGTGCTGAGCATTTTGTATTTATTTCATTTGTTTGACCTGAGTTTTCATGTATTCAGTCTGACATTAGTTAATGTTGTTTGCACTACTGGTTAGAGCCAACATCGGGCTTGGAAAGTAAGAAGCTAAGATTCCTAAGAGCTGGTAGTGTTTCAGGAGAGTAGTGTATGCTTCTGCTCTCGTTGCCCTAAGAAATAGGGCCATTTCTCTTAGTGCGGAGGCAGATGGGGGTGCCACAGTTGGCATATAGAATGAATGATGTTCAGTGTTTATTGAGAAACATATGTGCATACCAACAGTTTGAGACACTCTTTGTAGATCAGGCTTTTTAAACACATGGGGTGTGAACTCTGGAATT
The DNA here is from genome assembly GCF_902655055.1 of Lutra lutra. NCBI lineage: Eukaryota > Metazoa > Chordata > Mammalia > Carnivora > Mustelidae > Lutra > Lutra lutra. The sequence goes on from NC_062290.1 coordinate 77,177,311, forward strand.
ATAGTGTCCAGTTTGGTCCTGTCTCCACCAGTTCATTCACTCATGCTTTCTTCTATTAACTCAACATGTATTTGTCACCACTCACGAGAGCGTCCACACCTCCGAGAATGGGGGCTGGTACGCAAAAAAAACAAAGGTGGTTCTTTCATGAAGTTTATATAATGGTGGAAGAAACAGGCCAAAACAACATCAACAACAAAACCCACTTATATAATATAGACAGATGGTGATAAATGCTAAGTGGGAAGTGAGGTAGGGGAGGAGATAGGGAGAAACAGGTGCATCAGAGAAGAAATCTCTGGAGGTACTGCCATTTGAGCAAAACACCCAGATGGAGTGAGAGCAGCAGGCCATGTTTCTTTCTGGGAGAAGAGAGTTTCAGGCTGAGGAACAGCAAGTGCAAAGTCATCCCTGGTCTTGTAAAGGGTCTACAGCCAAAGGCTTGGGTTCGGTTGCCCTGATTCCCTTACTAATGATTCATTAAGGAACTGTTCTAAGGAGGAACCTACAAAGGGAGTAAGGAAGATAGGGGAGGAAAGTGTGAGAAAATAGGCAAAGTCCAGGCCTTAGTGTGATCTTTTCCTGGATAAACTCCACTGGCCTCTGTCACGACAGGCAAGAGGGCTAGTTCCAGGTGCACAAAGGCAGTCCTTTAAGGAAGATCTCTGGGGTCAGTCCAGGGCTGGAGGATGAGCACAGAGAACCAACAGAAGGACTCAAGGGTATATGAGTGGAACATCAGCTGTGCCCCTTAGAGCCAGCATACTAGAGCAGAGTGGGAAATAATAGGGCGTGAAAGCTGTCAAGGAGGTGGCCAGGGACCCATCATGGAGGCACTTTGGATTTTTACATTATTAGTAATGGGAAGCCTTGGAGATATTTTGGACGATAGAGTGGCATGATGTGATTTACATTTTAAAAGGATCAGTTAAGCTGCTGTGTGAATCATAGACTCAGGGGAATTAGAGCAGAAGCACCAAAGACTGTTAGGAGGCTGTGGTAGAATTCTAGGGGGATTATGACCTTGCATCTGCACTGTTCAACACAGAAGCCACTGGCCAAATATGGTTACTGAGCACTTGGAATAGGGCTCATTCAAAATGACATGTGCTTTAAGTGTAAAGTACACATCAGACATCAAAGCCTTAGTAGGAAATAAATATACAATACCTCACAAATATTATTTTGTATTGATCACATGTTCAAATGGTAATATTTTGCTCAAATAACTTCAAACAAAATACTAGTAAATGTGCAAATTGCATTATTAAAATATGTTATTTAACTGTTTCTTTTTACTTTTTAAATGTGGCTACCAGAAAATTTAAATTCACCTGTGTAGCTGGCATTGTATCTCTGTTGGACGTCTTAGTTTAGACTCATGGTGAAAAGTGCTTAGCTTCTGTAGATATTATAAAAGTAGAGAGGATAGAATTTGCTAATGGAGAGTATGTATGGGTGTAAAAAGTACACTGGATGATGGTGACATTTTCTAAGATTAAAACCACTGGGGCTGGGGAGCATACTGGTGATGACAGGAAATGGAGTTTGGTTTTGGTCTTAAGTTGGGGATGTCTCATGGACCTTGAAATCAAGATGATGAATGGATGGTTGGACATGAGTCTGGAGTTCCCTGGAGAGATGATGACTAGAGACTTAAGTTTGAGAGCATTTAGTAAATAAATAGTTTTTAAAGCAATTGGACCTGAGTCCATCACCTATGGAGTGAGATTAAAGAAGAGGTAAGTTGACTAAAGCCCGATGTAGTCAATCTTCAGAAAGATTAGGAAGTAGTAGGGCTCTTAGAAATAAATCTTGCTAGTTGTCTGAACTTGGTCAATTTCCCTACTTAAGCCTTTGTTTTATTACATATAAAAAGGGCCTAGTAATAGTACAGGCTTTATAGAGTGGATAAGAGAAGTAAAGGGATAATATATATATCCACACCTAGCATAGTATTTGGCAAAAAACTAATATCCTAGTAAACATTAGTTATTGTATTCTCCCTTTGATAGGTGTCTTACTGGATCAGTCATCAGTAACAGAGAAGTCTCCAATTCTGGGGTGCTTGTCCGTTTTATTTAGTTTGGAAAAAAGTAGTATTTTTGTCTGCCCACCCTGGGAGGCACAGAGCTAGGTACCATGTTTACCACTCTGCCTCTGCTGCCATTTGGCACTTTTTCAGATGCAGATGACATATCTTGACAGGAGTGGAATGAATATCAGTGGGAAAGTCTGCTTCATTTCTTTACAAGAACTGGAAGGAGAAGATTCAAATTTAGGACCTTGAGCCAACGAGGTCCAGCGACCACACTGTTATGGCTGGAGAGGCAGCTGAAGTGTCTTCCTGGTAGGCCCAGTAGAAACACTAGCCTAGTTAAGCAAGTATCCCAAAGGCCCATCCCTGGGATGCTAATTTGGTGGGGAGGGTAAGAGGGAGCACACTGGAATGGAGATCACTTAGAGCAATTCTATATTGGCAACTCTGGTGGGGAGAATAAGGTCTGCCTAAACATGTCCATGTCCTGATCCTCAACCTCTATGAATGGGTATCTTACATGCCAAAAAGGACTTTGCAGATGGGATTAAGTTAGAGGTAAACATAGGAAGGTTATTCTGGATTAGGCTGGCAGGCCTGATGTAATCACAAGGGCCATTATAAGAGGGAGGCAGGAGTTGTAGAGTCAGAGAACCAGATGTGAAGGTGAAGCTGAGGTGAGGGGCAGAGAGTGAGAGGGGTTTGAATACACATGCTTCTGGCTTTGAACAGAGAGGGAGCGGACTTGAGTCCAGGAGAGCAGCAGCCTTCAGATGCTGGGAAAGGCAAGGAAACCGATTCTCCTCTAGATCCTCCTAAAAGAACCCAGTCTTGCTGACGTCTTGATGTTAGTCCACTGAGACCCATTCTAAACTTCTGAGCTCTAGAACTCTAGGATAATACAGGTGTGTTGTTTTAAGCTACCTCGTTTGTGGTCATTTGTCACAGCAGCAGTGAGAAACACAGTAACCCTTAGAAGTCATGGGCTATGAGTCAAAATTATGGTGAAACCGAACCCACCCAGGACTCAGTTCTCTAATAATCTCACAGATCTGGAACACAGCTAAGGAGAAAAGAAACAAAAGGGTTCAGAGACATGCAAACAAATGGTCTTTATAAACTAAACTAAAGCCCCCAAACCTTCCTGGTGCCACAGTCCATGCACCACTATTTCAACAAAAATTCTACCAACTTGGCCTGCCACAGAGGGGCATCATGTTAGAAATAGGGGGAAGAGCTGCTCAAGGAAAAATATTTGATAGTGGTGAGAGGTATAATGGCCATCAACCTCAGGGGTGTCAGGTGGAGGGATGTGGAAGAAAATCTCCCAGAGCTCATTCAGGCAGAATAATCCATGGAGGACAGATGAGAGCATCTGTACACTACATATATTAAAAGTAATAAAAATAACATAAATGCTCTTTCTGAAGTTCCAAGAAGAAAATAGAGTTTTGGAGTGCTCAGGTACTCAAGAAAGAATTGAATGTATTTTATAAGGTCTCCTAGAAGAAAACAAAAGAAAATGTTAATTTCATTTAAAAGCAAACCAACCTTGTTTCTCAAAAGTGATAAACATAATTAACCAAGAAGCCATGCTATGGGTATGTTGGTTTTCCAGCTGTAATATGCATGTAAGTGAATGTATACAGATATGCATTAAGGGCTTTAAATGTCTGTTTATGCTTGGATTTGGAATAGTTTGAGGGAAGAAAGCTGATAGATTGCAGAAGGTAGAGGAACGGAAAATTATATAAATATTGCTTTGTTCTATGAATACCACGCATTATATTTTGCATATATTACTTTACCTATTTCTCATGAATTATCTAAAGCGGCTGCCAATATCCTAGAGGCCTTACATAAATTATCCCAGCTCACAATTCCCCAAAGTGGTATAATAGGGCTCAAATTTAGGTCTATTTGATTCTGAGATCTAGATGAATCTTCCATTCCATTGCGGAGCTGAAAAATATTCCTTCCGAACATTATCCCAGAAATAGTCCATAGTAAAATGAAAAATTTCTGCCCAGGGTCAGCAGGTGTGTGGGAGACTCTCTCGTGGCCCATCGTGACTTATTTTAGACTGGGAAGAGGCCATGCACATCCAACCAACTCGCTGTACACATGAGAGAACTGAAGCCCGGATGAGATTCTGACACCTTATGCCACATGGTTAATTGGAATAAGGAGAAAAACCCAGGATTTCTGCTGTTCGGTACTACACATCCCTTCTGCCACTTCTCAAAATGCGGCCTGTGGAAGAGGCAGAATTTTAGGACTCCATGGGTTTACATGGAAATTCAGGACATAATCTGCTTCGTAGAAATGAATTTCGAGGGTGTCCTAACCTGAACCTTTTATATTTTTAAAGGTTTGGTTATTTATTTAATTGACAGAGACAGCAAGAGAGGGAACACAAGCAGGGGGAGTGGGTGAGGGAGAAACAGGCTTCCTGCTGAGCAGGGAGCCCCATGTGGGGCTCGATCCCAAAACCCAGGGATCATGACCTTAGCCGAAGGTAGATGCTTAAGAACTGAGCGACTGAGCCTCTGAGGCATTCATAACCTGAGCCTTTTAATTTGACCACTCTTCCTCGTGGCCTGGGCAGGGAGAGTGGGGGATGGAGTTAGCTTCTGAGCATTCATGGCTTTGCTCCATGCTTTTATTCCATGGGGGACAGAAATCCACAAACAGCTACCCTTATTGGAAGCACTTGTTTGCCTAGAAGGGTCTTTTTCCCTTTGAACTTCTCTGGAGACTCTGCCCAGGCTCAGAGAGAGCTGATCAAAACAGTAAACGACGACCCTGACAAGGATTTTCAAAATTGCATGCAGATGTCTCCATTTCAGAGAATTGGAAACACAAATCTTTTTTGGATTGCTGTAGCAACAGGGGACAGACAAAACAACACGTTGCAAGAAACTGTCCCAGGGGGCACTGATAGCAATGTGGAGGAGTGGGTTTTGGTGGGGGGGGTTGCGAGTCTGGGCCAACATGTGCTGAGGCTGGAAATCCTGCCATGGAACATAGAGCTTGTAATCTAATGGAAACCACGGGTCTCCAGGGCACATTCCCCTCAGTCTGAGCCCCGATGTGCGAATGTGAAAATGGGAAAGGCAGGGGGCCAGAAGTATGGCCTGAGCTGGAAATGCTGCCTATTTGGCTCCGTCTCCATTTGCCCCAACCAGCCCTCCAGATCCAGACAAGTAGAATACAATAATTCACATGTTCACAACACTTTACCACTTGTAAAATGTTTTCCCACATTTATCATTAGGGCTCTTCCTTTCACCATCTCAATTTAGCAAATGGGACCACCAGGGCTCAAGGACAGATCTAGAGCTTGGATTTTATTTATTTATTTATTTATTTTTTAATTTTATTTTTTATAAACATATATTTTTATCCCCAGGGGTACAGGTCTGTGAGTCGCCAGGTTTACACACTTCACAGCACTCACCATAGCACATACCCTCCCCAATATCCATAACCCCACCCCCCCTCCAAGCCCCCCTCCCCCCATCAACCCTCAGTTTGTTTTGTGAGATTAAGAGTCACTTATGGTTTGTCTCCCTCCCAATCCCATCTTGTTTCATTTACTCTTCTCCTACCCCCTTAACCCCCCATGTTGCATCTCCTCTCCCTCATATCAGGGAGATCATATGATAGTTGTCTTTCTCCGATTGACTTATTTCACTAAGCATGATACCCTCTAGTTCCATCCATGTCGTCGCAAATGGCAAGATTTCATTTCTTTTGATGGCTGCATAGTATTCCATTGTGTATATATACCACATCTTCTTTATCCATTCGTCTGTTGATGGACATCTAGGTTCTTTCCATAGTTTGGCTATTGTAGACATTGCTGCTATAAACATTCGGGTGCACGTGCCCCTTCGGATCACTATGTTTGTATCTTTAGGGTAAATACCCAGCAGTGCAATTGCAAGGTCATAGGGTAGTTCTATTTTCAACTTTTTGAGGAACCTCCATGCTGTTTTCCAGAGTGGTTGCACCAGCTTGCATTCCCACCAACAGTGTAGGAGGGTTCCCCTTTCTCCGCATCCTCGCCAGCATCTGTCATTTCCTGACTTGTTAATTTTAGCCATTCTGACTGGTGTGAGGTGATATCTCATGGTGGTTTTGATTTGTATTTCCCTGATGCCGAGTGATGTGGAGCACTTTTTCATGTGTCTGTTGGCCATCTGGATGTCTTCTTTGCAGAAATGTCTGTTCATGTCCTCTGCCCATTTCTTGATTGGATTATTTGTTCTTTGGGTGTTGAGTTTGCTAAGTTCTTTATAGATTTTGGACACTAGCCCTTTATCTGATATGTCATTTGCAAATATCTTCTCCCATTCTGTCAGTTGTCTTTTGGTTTTGTTCACTGTTTCCTTTGCTGTGCAAAAGCTTTTGATCTTGATAAAATCCCAAAAGTTCATTTTTGCCCTTGCTTCCCTTGCCTTTGGTGATGTTCCTAGGAAGATGTTGCTGTGGCTGAGGTCGAAGAGGTTGCTGCCTGTGTTCTCCTCGAGGATTTTGATGGATTCCTTTCTCACACTGAGATCCTTCATCCATTTTGAGTCTATTTTCGTGTGTGGTGTAAGGAAATGATCCAATTTCATTTTTCTGCATGTGGCTGTCCAATTTTCCCAACACCATTTATTGAAGAGGCTGTCTTTGTTCCATTGGACATTCTTTCCTGCTTTGTCGAAGATGAGTTGACCATAGAGTTGAGGGTCCATTTCTGGGCTCTCTATTCTGTTCCATTGATCTATGTGTCTGTTTTTGTGCCAGTACCATGCTGTCTTGATGATGACAGCTTTGTAATAGAGCTTGAAGTCCGGAATTGTGATGCCACCAACTTTGGCTTTCTTTTTCAATATTCCTTTGGCTATTCGAGGTCTTTTCTGGTTCCATATAAATTTTAGGATTATTTGTTCCATTTCTTTGAAAAAAATGGATGGTACTTTGATAGGAATTGCATTAAATGTGTAGATTGCTTTAGGTAGCATAGACATTTTCACAATATTTATTCTTCCACTCCAGGAGCATGGAACATTTTTCCATTTCTTTGTGTCTTCCTCAATTTCTTTCATGAGTACTTTATAGTTTTCTGTGTATAGATTCTTAGTCTCTTTAGTTAGGTTTATTCCTAGGTATCTTATAGTTTTGGGTGCAATTGTAAGTGGGATGGACTCCTTAATTTCTCTTTCTTCTGTCTTGTTGTTGGTGTAGAGAAATGCAACTTATTTCTGTGCATTGGTTTTATATCCTGACACTTTACTGAATTCCTGTACAAGTTCTAGCAGTTTTGGAGTGGAGTCTTTTGGGTTTTCCACATAGAGTATCATATCATCTGCAAAGAGTGATAGTTTGACTTCTTCTTTGCCGATTTGGATGCCTTTAATTTCCTTTTGTTGTCTGATTGCTGAGGCTAGGACTTCTAGTACTATGTTGAATAGCAGTGGTGATAACGGACATCCCTGCCGTGTTCCTGACCTTAGCGGAAAAGCTTTCAGTTTTTCTCCATTGAGAATGATATTTGCGGTGGGTTTTTCATAGATGGCTTTGATAATATTGAGGTATGTGCCGTCTATCCCTACACTTTGAAGAGTTTTGATCAGGAAGGGATGCTGTACTTTGTCAAATGCTTTTTCAGCATCTATGGAGAGTATCATATGGTTCTTGTTCTTTCTTTTATTAATGTGTTGTATCACAGTGATTGATTTGCGGATGTTGAACCAACCTTGCAGCCCTGGAATAAATCCCACTTGGTCGTGGTGAATAATCCTTTTAATGTACTGTTGAATCCTATTGGCTAGTATTTTGGCGAGAATTTTTGCATCTGTGTTCATCGAGGATATTGGTCTGTAGTTCTCTTTTTTGATGGGATCTTTGTCTGGTTTTGGGATCAAGGTGATGCTGGCCTCATAAAATGAGTTTGGAAGTTTTCCTTCTATTTCTATTTTTTGGAACAGTTTCAGGAGAATAGGAATTAGTTCTTCTTTAAATGTTTGGTAGAATTCCCCCGGGAAGCAGTCTGGCCCTGGGCTTTTGTTTGTTTGGAGATTTTTGATGACTGTTTCAATCTCCTTACTGGTTATGGGTCTGTTCAGGCTTTCCATTTCTTCCTGGTTCAGTTGTGGTAGTTTATATGTCTCTAGGAATGCATCCATTTCTTCCAGATTGTCAAATTTGTTGGCGTAGAGTTGCTCATAGTATGTTCTTATAATTGTCTGTATTTCTTTGGTGTTCGTTGTGATCTCGCCTCTTTCATTCATGATTTTATTTATTTGGGTCCTTTCTCTTTTCTTTTTGATAAGTCTGGCCAGGGGTTTATCAATCTTATTAATTCTTTCAAAGAATCAGCTCCTAGTTTCGTTGATTTGTTCTATTGTTTTTTTGGCTTCTATTTCATTGATTTCTGCTCTGATCTTTATGATTTCTCTTCTCCTGCTGGGTTTAGGGTTTCTTTCTTGTTCTTTCTCCAGCTCCTTTAGGTGTAGGGTTAGGTTGTGTACCTGAGACCTTTCTTGTTTCTTGAGAAAGGCTTGTACCGCTATATATTTTCCTCTCAGGACTGCCTTTGTTGTGTCCCACAGATTCTGAACCGTTGTGTTTTCATTATCATTTGTTTCCATAAATTTTTTCAATTCTTCTTTAATTTCCTGGTTGACCCATTCATTCTTTAGAAGGATGCTGTTTAGTCTCCATGTATTTGGGTTCTTTCCCAATTTCCTCTTGTGATTGAGTTCTAGCTTTAGAGCATTGTGGTCTGAAAATATGCAGGGAATGATCCCAATCTTTTGATACTGGTTGAGAGTTGATTTAGGACCAAGAATGTGATCTATTCTGGAGAATGTTCCATGTGCACTAGAGAAGAATGCGTATTCTGTTGCTTTGGGATGAAATGTTCTGAATATATCTGTGATGTCCATCTGGTCCAGTGTGTCATTTAAGGCCTTTATTTCCTTGTTGATCTTTTGCTTGGATGATCTGTCCATTTCAGTGAGGGGAGTGTTAAAATCCCCTACTATTATTGTATTCTTGTCGATGTGTTTCTTTGATTTTGTTATTAATTGGTTTATATAGTTGGCTGCTCCCACGTTAGGGGCATAGATATTTAAAATTGTTAGATCTTCTTGTTGGACAGTTCCTTTGAGTATGATATAGTGTCCTTCCTCATCTCTTATTATAGTCTTTGGCTTAAAATCTACTTGATCTGATATAAGGATTGCCACTCCTGCTTTCTTCTGATGTCCATTAGCATGGTAAATTCTTTTCCACCCCCTCACTTTAAACCTGGAGGTGTCTTCGGGTGTAAGATGAGTTTCTTGTAGGCAACATATAGATGGGTTTTGTTTTTTTATCCATTCTGATACCCTGTGTCTTTTGATTGGGGCATTTAGCCCATTAACATTCAGGGTAAGTATTGAGAGATATGAATCTAGTGCCATTGTATTGCCTATAAGGTGAGTGTTATTGTATATTGTCTCTGTTTCTTTCTGATCTACTACTTTTAGGGTCTCTCTTTGCTTAGAGGACCCCTTTCAATATTTCCTGTAGAGCTGGTTTGGTATTTGCAAATTCTTTCAGTTTTTGTTTGTCCTGGAAGCTTTTAATCTCTCCGTCTATTTTCAATGATAGCCTAGCTGGATATAGTATTCTTGGCTGCATGTTTTTCTCATTTAGTACTCTGAATATATCATGCCAGCTCTTTCTGGCCTGCCAGGTCTCTGTGGATAAGTCTGCTGCCAATCTAATATTTTTACCATTGTACGTTACAGACTTCTTTTCCCGGGCTGCTTTCAGGATCTTTTCTTTGTCACTAAGACTTGTCAATTTTACTATTAGGTGACGGGGTGTAGACCTATTCTTATTGATTTTGAGGGGGGTTCTCTGAACCTCCTGGATTTTGATGCTTGTTCCCTTTGCCATATTGGGGAAATTCTCTCCAATAATTCTCTCCAATATACCTTCTGCTCCCCTCTCTGTTTCCTCTTCTTCTGGAATCCCAATTATTCTAATGTTGTTTCGTCTTATGGTGTCACTTATCTCTCGAATTCTCCCCTCGTGGTCCAGTAGCTGTTTGTCCCTCTTTTGCTCAGCTTCTTTATTCTCTGTCATTTGGTCTTCTATATCGCTAATTCTTTCTTCTGCCTCATTTATCCTAGCAGTGAGAGCCTCTATTTTTTATTGCACCTCATTAATAGCTTTTTTGATTTCAACTTGGTTAGATTTTAGTTCTTTTATTTCTCCAGAAAGGGCTTTTATATCTCCCGAGAGGGTCGCTTTAATATCTTCCATGCCTTTTTCAAGCCCGGCTAGAACCTTGAAAATCGTCATTCTGAACTCTATATCTGACATATTACCAATGTCTGTATTGATTAGGTCCCTAGCCTTTGGTACTGCTTCTTGTTCTTTTTTTTGTTGTGAATTTTTCCGCCTTGTCATTTTGTCCAGATAAGAGTATATGAAGGGCAAGTAAAATAATAAAAGGGCGGCAACAACCCCAGGAAAATATGCTTTAGCCAAATCAGAAGAGATCCCAAATCGTGAGGGGGAGAAAGGGGATAAAAAGGGGTTCAGAAGAAGAAAAAAAAAAAGAAACTATTAAAAAAAGAAAGCCAATAAAAAATATAAAAAGGAAAACATATATATATATATATATATATATATATATATATATTAGATAAACTATTTAAAAAACGTTAAAAAAAGACAACGGTAAAAGTTTATAAAATTTAGCAGAGGAAGAGAAAAAAAAAATTGAAAAAGCGAAAAAAAAATTAAATTAACTGCAAGGCTAAAGAATCATGGGGAGAAAGCCATGAGTTCCATGCTTTGCTTTCTTCTCCTCTGGAATTCTGCCACTCTCCTTGGTATTGAAACTGCACTCCTTGGTAGGTGAACTTGGTCCTGGCTGGGTTTCTCATTGATCTTCTGGGGGAGGGGCCTGTTGTAGTGATTCTCAAGAGTCTTTGCCCCAGGCGGAGTTGCACCGCCCTTACCCAGGGCCGGGCTGAGTAATCCGCTCGGGTTTGCTGGGTTTGCTTTTGGGAGCTTTTGTTCCCTGAGCGCTTTCTGTAGAGTTCCGGAGGACGGGAGTGAAGATGGCGGCCTCCCGGTTTCCGGCCCGGAGGAGCCAAGAGCCTGGGGCCCCACTCCTTAGTGCGCCCTCAGAGAACAGCGCCCAATGACTCCTGTCACCCTGGCCTCCGGCCGCGCTCCGAGCTGACCGAGCCTGCGACCGGTTCAAGGTAACCCCGAGTTTAGAGCTCACTCCTTGGCTCTGTCTCTGTAGCTGGCTTCCCTGTTCTAATACCGGTAAGCTCTGTGACACTCAGACTCCCCCATCCTTCTGTGACCCTGTGGGACCTGAGGCCGCGCTGACCCCGCCTGGGCTTCACCCCAGTTAAGCCTCTGGAGCGATGTCCCTCAGTGGAACAGACTTTTAAAAGTCCCAATTTTGTGCTCCGTTGCTCCGCCACTTGCCGGGAGCCGGCCCCTCCCCCCGCGGTCTATCTTCCCGTCGCTTTGGATTCACTTCTCCACCAGTCCTACCTTGCAGAAAGTGGTTGATTTTCTGTTTCTGGAATTGCTGTTCTCTTCAATCTCCCGTTGGATTTATAGGTGTTTGCAATCTTTATATAAGCTATTTAGTGATCTCCGGCTACCTGAAGTAGTCTCAGCTGCTACTTCTCTGCCATCTTGACTCCTCCCCTCTATTTATTTATTTTTAACGATCTTCTTTATTTTTGAGAGACAGAGCAGGAGCAGGGGGGAGGGGGCAGGAACAGAGAGAGAGGGAGAGGCAGTCTCCCCATTGAGCGGGGAGCCCACAGGGACCCCACAGGGAGCCCAATGCCAGGCTTGATCTATCCAAAGACCCTGAGATCATGACCTGAGCTGAAGGCAGACTCTTAACTGACTGAGCCACCCAGGCTCCCTAGAGTTGCAATTTGTTTCAGGACACACAGTTAAGACTCGGAGCAAAAACTTAACTTCATATTTGTTTGAATTCAAGGCCATTGCTCTTTCTACTCAGAACAACACATGGAAGCAATGTTAAAAATAGATTTTTTTTTTTAAAGAAGAAGCTGGCAGGTAGTTTCTATAAATAAACTAATAAAATTAATAAGGAAACTAAAAGGAAGAAAAACAGAAGAAAATGTAAAAGAAGTGAGTATGCAAGTTTGGTATGAAAAGAGGAAAAGACTGGCAGGACTAGATCAGACTCTTTTTTGGTCTGTTTTGGGGCTTGTTTGTTTGTTTTACTTTGTTTTGTTTGTTTTTAAATGAAATCCAGTTACCATTAGTTCCACCAGAGGCTTGGTGGAAAAGTGTTTTGATGGTCTAAGCTGCACAGTCTGTCCTCTGGGGCAATTACGAGGTATATTACGATAACAAAGACTTTCCTGGGTTAAAGGGCAGCAACAGAGTGTTAATCTGGATTAATTTAGTGTTTCCCAAATTTACTTAGCTGTACTAGCTTTCTCTTCAAAAGACCAATTAATATTCCATGGAGTAGTATTCTCCAGAGGTCCTTTTGGAGAGCTATGTGTTAGAGAGTGGAAAAGCTTGCTCCAGGTTTGCCAAGAAGCTCCAGTAGAGGTAGAACATTCTAAAGACCCCATATAAAGCTTTCCAAACCTGTCTTTAGCCAGCCAGCAAAGCCCAGGAAGCTCAAAGATGAGGTCTATGGCTGGCGGTGGAGGGTGCCTCTCCCATTTCTCTCAGGCAACTGAAGCAGTTCCCACTGGAAACTGCAGAACTTCCAGTTGCAAATTCTAAGTGATTCATGTCCATGCCCCTACGACCCCGTGGAAGGGGATGTGGAAACTGATTAGAGTATCCGACATTCAGGCATTTGAGTCACAGGGACTGGACCTTGGTGTGGGGACTTGTGTCCTTCTGCCCTGCGTCTTCTTGCCCTTGTATCTCGTGCCATGTGTTCCTGCCAGCTGGGCGTGATTAAATCTCAGATGTTGACAGGCGATGGGTAAAACAATGATTGCTCCATGACTATTCTGAGAACTTGATGGGTGGGATTAAAGGGGCGACTTGGTGTGGAAACTGTGCTTAGGCCATCAGAAGACACTTATGGATTTCCAAATGCCAGATGGACTTGCAGATGGAGTGTCTGGACTTCTCAGTTGGGACTGCCGGATGTGAGACCTCCCAAGATTTCAGGACAAGCAAAGGATGATTTCATTGTTTACTATACACCCAGCCATGCCCTGCTAGCTTGGAGCATCTAGCGTGAGGTAAGGACAAGAGAGGTAACCTCATTAAAGGTCAAAAGTAAAGTCAAGGCACCTTACAGGCTGGAAAGGAAAGAGAACAGGAACTGGAGCTCAGAAGATCTGGGTTCTACTTCTTTTTACTAGTTTATCTATGACTTTGGGCAATGGCAGATTCAAGTTAAATGCACATTTATAGGATGCTTATTGGTGCCAGAAGTTTTCAATATGAAGAGAATACAGTTCTCAGATTCTGGATGATCACATTTTAGAGGGAAGGAAATGGAAAGATATGGTTATTTTCTGAAACAAATTATAAACCATTTTTTAAGGGTAATAACCCAATCAACTAAAGGAGCTATGAAAAACTAGATGTGATACCTGAGCTGATTACTAAAGGATAGTGTCCAGTAGGGTCATCCAGGCCAAGGGAAGGGCAAAATCAAAGAGATGGAGATTTGGATATAGTTAGAAACTTTGGGAGAAGTTGTGATCTGGAGGTAGGATGTCATTGCTGTGATGGTACTTATTAATGAGTTAGGATTTTATAGAGGCACGAGTGTGATGAGGAAATGGGAACTTCTGGGATTTTTTTTATTATAATTCATACTACATTTTACAAAAAAAAAAAAAAAAAGAAAGAAAACACAATAAATTTCATATCTCCAGCCCCTACAATGTATATTTTTTAAAAATGCAGATTTCAGTCCTGACTGTCACTTTAACAAATGGTGGTCACTTCCTTACTTCCCCTATCCAGACTTTCATCTGAAATGAGAAGCTTTAGACTTTGGCTCTTTCCAGGCCAAAATCAACACAGCATAGTCTCTGTGGTGGTCAGGACGATGGAGAAGTGAGTGACTCCCTTTTTCTCCAGCTGGAATCATGCCAGCCATTAGGACAAAAAAGCAATCTCTGAACTATTACAAGTCACCTTGCATATGGATTCATCAAGCCCAGAAAGTCAGCTCTACATTGGCTGTTCTTTTGTGGAGAGTGATGTCACTGTCCTCACACCCACCCTGGTTGAATTCTGGGCAGAGACAATTCTTGATAGCATCTTTTTATGACACAGATGCAAAATACATTTGCAATTTTGTTGTCCTTCGGGGACACGTTCTCATCACAAGGCTGTTCACTATTGAGCTATGGACTAAGAATGCTTCCTAAGTATTAATTGGAAATTTCACTGGTAGGTATCTATAACAAAATGTTTTTCAAAAGGAATTTGTGCACCATTCCCTAGAAGGTCATTGCATGTTAAAGATTAATTAGTATTTTGAGGACTATCAGTGTTTAACTGTCTCTTCAAAGAACAAGAACCATAGTATGATTTTACAGAGGCTCACTGGCAAGTAAAACCCATAAACTTCCAAAGATTTTTGTTGCCACAGGAGTTCTAACTTCCAAAATGTCATATGGAGCCACTGCATTCAGAAAACTCAAAGAAATGGTAAGGATATGCAACAACCCATGTGACCAAATCACTGTTTAGACTGGGCAAATTCCTTCTCTGCTCTAGATTTAAATCCCAGGTTGTCATGAAAATGTGGGATTTAAACTAGGATTCAGAGCATATGTAGGACTTGTGTGGCTACAGGTTAAAGGACAGTATACCTGATATAAGAAACTGCAGGTTCACAGATTAGGATGAGTCTCATTTATGTGCAGAGTATGGAAGAGAGAGAAAAACAGTGTGCAGACAGATTGGAATAAAATCGTGAATACTGAGCATAAAACAAAAACTAGGTGTGAGCCATTAATTCAAAATTCTTTTTTTTTTAGCATTTTATTTATTTGAGAGAGAATGAGAGAGAACACACACACGCAGGGGAAGGAGCAGAGGGAAAGGGATAAGCAGACTTCACACTGAGCAGAAAGCCCTAGGCGGGGCTCGATGACCTGAGCCAAAGGCAGATGCTTAACTGACTGAGCCACCCAGGTGCCCTGTCAAAATTCTTAAATAACAGAAGAGCAGCTTTGATTTTTATTTCAGCTTTATTAGAGCTCCTCCATGATTACCAATCAGCTATTTTTGTGAGGTTGGTAGTATCATGCCCATGGTAAAGAGGGGGACACAGTAGCTGAGAGAGAGGAATTGTGTCCAGGATCTACAAGCTAAGAGCAGTGAGCCCAGTGAGGCAAAGCCTAAGTTTCCAGGTGTCTGGCCTCTTCAAACAGCAAGTAGCCGTTGCAAGTTCTGGTTTCAATCATCTAATACACTCTCAACATAAACAAAGATTTTGAAAAACGACATTGAACCCCACAGAAAGATCCTAGCGAAATATGCCCTGAGCTTCTCTATACACTCCACATTGTTCCTGTAGAGATAACAACAGTGGGGAAAAAAAAATAAATACAGCCTCCAGAAGTCATCCATAAGCCCTTCCAGAAGGCCACCTGAATTTCTGGAATGACTTTGCTATTCTGATGTGACATTTATGAAAGCAGTATGAAGTTTATGGTAAGAAAATGATCTTAGGTTTGCTCAAAGACCACGCGTTACTATTTTTCATTTTAAGAAAATAGACAGGAAAGCTCTGAACATCAGGAGGCTGAAATAGATGGGAGCTGAAGATTATTTTGCATTTTTGGTGCTTTAAACGTGCATAACTCTCCTCTCTGAGAATACTGCTTGGCAAGCCCTTGCCTCTCACAGAACAAATAACATTACAAAGTAACCGTGCTTCTCTAAAGAAAGGGAATAGAAATCATCCCAAACCAACCATCCTGGAATTCTTTTTTGGAGAACACCTAATCCCTAGAGTAGTCAGATTTGGTATATATCCCATTAATTGTTTTCATATGCTCCTAGGCGTGCTTGGCAAGACCTCTTAAATAATCCTTGAGTACATTTTAATCAATAATCTTCGAGAGGCTTTCAGAATCTAGCAGTACCTTGATTGGTATGTATACATTCTCTATACTTTAGAGAGTGTGTTGGGAGGTAGAGAGTGTTCAGGAGCACTTCTCTGGGAATAAACCTTAGCATAGGAACTGCCTGATTTCAAATAGGGAGAATCACTGATTTTGTCAAATGCTAGCTTGAGTAAAAATGCTGAAGAATGTAGCAATCATATTTTAGAGTGAGAGGTAGGGAAGTCAAAGGCATCAAATAAGTTCAAAGTTATTGAACACTTTCATGCAATATTTCCATAATGATTGATTATCTACTGTAGATGCCTATAGTTGGACATCTAACTGGGACCTGGAAAGTCAGGTGGATACTTGCCTTAGAATTTTCAATCTACTGACCCAATGCAACCCAGGAATCTCTTTTGCAGTATTTCTATTATGCAGATACTGTACATCTGTTTGGATATTTCTGGAAACAAAAGTCTAAGACTTAACATAATTTCCAATAGTAGTTGACCCTCAGTAACTCTCTTCTGATTAAGATTCAACTCTCATTTTATTTTGGGTCCCACTAATTTGAACCCTCAAATAATTCTGTGAGGTGAGAATTCATTGACTTTTTTTGTTTTGTTTCCAGATGAGGAAATGAAGATTATTTTTAAGAAATCCAGATTACTCAGGTAAATAATCAAAGTTCCATAATGGAACTACTATAATGTGCTTAGCTGTGAGGATCAAATGAAAATAATGGAGCCAACATTGTTTGTAAAAGGGACTAATACTGTTTTATAAACAGTAAATAATGGGACTGAATTATTTTGTAAACACAAGCATAAGGACTTATCTATATCCACCTCCTATTAAGACTTCATTTGAAATTTGACTTAACCCTCTTAAATTAAGTAGCTCTTTTCTTTTTCTTTTTTTTTTATTAACATATAATGTATTATTTGCCCCAGGTCTGTGAATCATCAGGCTTACACACTTCACAGCACTCAAGTAGCTCCTTTTCTATCAGACTAATACTGTTCTCTAGCTATATCAACACATAATACATTCCCTTTATAATCTTCACATAATCTAAATTGCCTTGTTTATTTACTCATTTACTTGATTTGTGTATGTTCCTTCACCTCCTGAATGCACACAAAACAAGAAAGCTCCCTAAGTGCAAGGATTTTGATTGTTCTATCCTCTGGTGAATTTCCTGTCCTAGAACAGAGCCTGATCTCCTTCAGGGGTTCAAGAAAGTTTTTTTTTTTTTTAAAGATTTTATTTATTTGACAGACAGAGATCACAAGTAGGCAGAGAGGCAGGCAGAGAGAGAGGAGGAAGCAGGCTCCCCGCTGAGCAGAGAGCCCGATGCGGGGCTCGATCCCAGGACCCTGGGACCATGACCTGAGCCGAAGGTAGAGGCTTTAACCCACTGAGCCACCCAGGCGCCCTCAAGAAAGTTTTGAAGAATGAATAAATAACTTTCTTGAATTTCTCAAGGAAGCCTTACATTTGTGTACATTCTGTTTGTATACTTGAGATTTTTTTCTCAGTATAGATTCAGTTTCAACACAAGGATTATGTCCCAATCATCTCTGAATTTTATGCCCAGTATAGAGCCTAGCCTAAAGTAACTTCAGTCAGGTCATGTTTGCTAATCAGAGTACCCATCTTTCTGGCATATCTGAGAATACAGGCAAAGAGACTCAAGCTGTCAGTGAATAGGCCAACAGTCCTATGGTAACGAAGACAGAGCAGAACAGCAGAACACACAGAAACAGACAAGATAATGAAAGGGCATTGGGGTGACTGAAATCACCTCATGTAGTTCAGTTCTTCTTCCCCAGACTTATTCTAGAGCTTTGGAAATTATGCTTGGGCTTTAGCCATTTTTTTAATAAATTATTCTAGTACTGGATTTCAGCAGACCTTTTAAACTCATCTGCTCTCCACTTCATTGAGCAGACTTTCATGTGGTTCTCATTCATTCACAGCAACATTGTCTTGGGCATACACCAGTTGCTGTCACTAGGTTATTAGAAAGGGCCCTCTATCCTTCAGAGTACCAGAAGCTTGAGAAGAGTTCCCCAACAGTACCACAGCCTGTGAAAAGCCCAGAACTCTTGTCACAGTTGGTTAATTTCTAGGGGACCCATCATCTCCTGTGTCATACTCCTGCATCCCCATGTGTGGTGTTTGCTACACACCTGGTTCTAATTACAGATCTAAGTCATTTTGTCAGTCACTGGGAAGATTCTTTCCCATGTAAGTGCATTCATAAAGACTGGAGAATGTTTGAAGTTTTGGAGACACCTGTGGGACACCATTAAATGTAAAACAGTGCAAAATGGGAGTCCTGAAAAAGGAGTGAAGGGAACAGAAAGATATTTAAGGAAACAATAGCCAAAAACTCCTCGAATATACACACTCAAGAAGCTCAACAAACTCTAAGAAGGGTAAACAGAGTCACACATTATAATAAAACCATCAGACGACAGAATCTTGAAAGCAAGGAAAGAAATAAGTCATCATGTACGAGGAATCCTCAGTAGGATAAGCAGCCAGTATCTCAGCAGAAGCTACAAAGACTGGAAGGCATATTTAAGGTGTTGAAATTAAACCAAACCAAACCAAACAGAAAACCCTATTAACCAAGAATTCTGTATCTGGCAAAATTAACCTTCAAAATTAAAGGAGAAATTAAAGACATTTCCAGGTAAAGAAAAGCTGAATGAGTATGTCAGTAGGAAATCCCTCGAATAAGAAATAAGTGGGGACGCCTGGGTGGCTCAGTTGGTTAAGCAGCTGCCTTCGGCTCAGGTCATGATCCCAGCGTCCTGGGATCGAGTCCCACATCAGGCTCCTTGCTTGGCGGGGAGCCTGCTTCTCCCTCTGCCTGCCATTCTGTCTGCCTGTGCTCGCTCGCTCTCCTCTCTCTCTCTGACAAATAAATAAAATCTTTAAAAAAAAAAAAAAGAAATAAGTGGAGTTCTTCAGCTGAAAATAAAAAGGCACTAGACAGTAACTCGAACAGAGAAAGAAAGAACTCTGGTGAAATTAACTACAAGGCTATATACACAGCAGAGCCAAGTTCAATCTGGGACTTCTTCAGTGTTTGTCAATTTCTTTTCTTTTCTTTTTTTTAAAGTTTATTTATTTAAGTAATTTCTATACCCAACATGGGGCTCAAACTCATGATTTGAGATCAAGAAACACATGCTCTTTGGATTGTGCCAGCCAGGTCCTCCACTACCCCGCCCAGAGTTTGTCAATTTCTGTTTGAAAAGGGGCTATACTTATTTCTTTGTATACCTTGTAATTTTTGTCACTCTTGTTGCAAACTCAACAGTCTGAGTATTACACTGAGGTAACTCTGGAAATCAGATTTTCCTCCCCTCCCTCGAGTTTACTGTTGTTGCTTGGTGAGAGATGGAGTCATCCATTTGTTTTAGTGACTATGCTAAGCTATTTTTGCAAAGACTATTTTCCTTGTCATGTATGGCCTAAAAGTCCCATGTCAGACCTGGCATAGATTTTCTAAAATGCCTAGAACCAAAAGCCAAAAGCCAAAAATACTATTTTGGTCTTCCTTTGCAGACTGACTCTGAGCTGGACATTCCTTCAATGCTTTGCCAGTGTGTGTGCCTACAACTCAGCCCCAGCCTCCACCTTTTGCTTATATGGAGTTCAAAGAGCAGCCAGAGATGCAAACCCACCATCCTCTCAGGACTTTTCAGACTAGGAATCCAGTCCTACATGCAAATTGCTCTTTTGATCCCTGGTCTACACAATTCACCCCCAAATCATTATATGCATGAGAATCTTCCTTCTTCACAGTTTCCTCTTACTCAGGCTCCTGGGTCTGTCTGCTATTTACCCCATATGTCATCCCTTGCCCCAGGCAGCCATGGGTAATAGATCTTTAAAAGCTTTCAACAGATGCCACGAAGACTGAAGGGGGTGAAATAAGGGCAAGCTTCTAAAATGGTCCCTCGGAGAACTGTTAGATAAGTCAAAATACACCATTATTTGTGGAGAAAAAATTCTGTATTGCTTTTTTTCACATTATCCTAGCATTAGCAGCTGCATCAGAAATGTGGGCCCCTGTCCCCATGGCTGCCACCAAGCTGGAGGATGGGGAATGATCGATGGGTAAGCAGAAGTTTAAGACTTTCTTACTAAAATGGAGCAGGCCTTCCTTCATGAAACACACCTCTGGTGGCTGAAGATTTTTATTAAATCCCTGTGTTCTGAAAAAATTTCTTCTTTCAGTTTTCACCAGCTTATAGGTTCACTCAGTGGAAGGATCAATTCTTGGGACTCCCTACTCTGTTGTTTCTCATGATATTCTCAAAACCATATACCTCTTGGTTCACAATTTTCTCTTCTACGAGTCTACCCACTAATATACTGTATACAAAGCAAAATGATGTTTTGTCAGTTATTACCTATGGCATTGTTTACAACAATAAGTGACTAAAAATAACCTCAAATCCTCTGGTGAAGTTATGGTATATCTGTGAGATATAAGTGCTCTGTATCTATACAAAAAAATCAAGATCTCCTTACACTTATAATGATTTCTAAGCTATGCTAAAAGATAAAAGCAAGCAGCAGGACAGTGTGTATGGTAGTCTACTTTGTGTAATTTGTGTGTAAATTAGGAGTGTACTGAAAAATTGTTTTCTGCTTTCTGTATGTGTAGGAGCCCTAAAAAATTAATGACAACAGCTATCTACAGAGGGACGGTTTAGGGGTGGGAACTAAGTAGATAGCATAGAATTGGCAGAGTATCTTTACATTGTATACTTTATTAAATTTCTAAATGTGCGAACCACATAAATGTACTGATTACTCAAAAAACAAGGTAAACATCCAACGACTTATTATTAGCAGTATAAAATCCAAACTAGCATACATCGTCTTCAAGGCCATGCTGGATCCCACCTCTGGTTTTGCTGTCTCATTTCTCCCCTATTACCTTCTGATGCAGCACACCCCAACCAAACTAGCCAGATGGTATTTTTTGCCAAGATCCTAGAACTTTCCTAGTTCTTTCTCCCTCAGGGGTTTTGTACAAAATGTTTCCTCTTCCAGGCATGTTTATTGCTCAGAGATTCCCATGGGTCATATTTTCTCATCTTTTAATTCTCAAAGAGACTTTCCATTAACACTTCTGTCTGGGAGATTTCCTTCATTCCTCAATGTCCTCTCTCAGAACCCTAGTTTTCTTGTTCCTTCATAGTAATTACACACTGGACGAATATTCATTTGTGCATTTATATTTCCATGTTCCCCCTACTGAACTCTAAGAAATGCATCTGTCTTGCTCACTGTTGGATCTTGAGCAGTACCGGGATTAGTGTTTTGGGTGCGCTGACATCTATTGGGCAAATGCATAGGTTAAAAAGGTGGTAGCATATTCAATCCACACATACTGAGTGCATAATTTTTAAGATCATTTTCCTTGTTTCTTGGTATAGATCCCTAGTTGTTTCATCTGCAAAATATGGCTACGAGTCTGCTGGTCCCCAGGGTCCCCAGAGAGACTTCCCACAATAATCCTGACCCTTTGCTTCTACAACTAATACACATGTGAGCTTAAACTTGTTCTTCCCCCTAGTAAAACTGTGAACTCCTATAGCCAAAAACACTGGCTCTGCCACTGGAGGTAGAGATAGGCGTGACACTAGTTGTCCTGAATTAGGGTCTCTTCTGACGCTGTTCTTTGGCCACAGAGTAGCATGTAGTACTGCCTCCTAGTCCCTCTCCTGTCTAGTCTGCCTGCTGTACTTCTCTACCAGTAGAAAACCATATTTACATTTTTCTCTACTTTCCCTCTCATATAGGATCCAGACAACAACAGCTTTCAAAACCCAAATTAAAAATCTGGGCCACACATAAAACCTCTGGAGGCATTTGGCTCTGAATAGGGCTACCAGCAATGTCCAACAAACTGCTCAACCTAATGAATCTTAGGCAAGGCAAAAATAAAACAAAACAAAGCAAAAACAGTTTAAGTTAATACAGTTGTTTCCAAAATCCAGGGAGAGAGAGACCACATGGTTGTGGAGGGACAGGATTCAATTTCCAAGCAACCAAGCACAGAGGCAGAGACGTGCCAAGCACTTCAGAAGACCAACATTCAGGGTCCCACTAAAGCTAAGGGGGATGGAGTACAGGAGAACGCTGGCTGACATGGAGGAAGCAGTATGACAAGACAACATGAGACACTGTCTTTGCAGTCCAGGACTACATCCCACTTCCCCTGCCTCTGGAGCTCCTTTCAGAGTAGCCATTGAGGCGTGCTGTTCACCAGAGAGCTACTAATTTCAGACTCTAGAGAAATCACATCTAGTGCTCATGGCGCCCAGATGTCTTTTTGACAAGGTAGGACATACCCAGTCATCAAGGGGGTGGAAACCATCACAGAATAGAATGGACGAGCCGTCTGGACTTTGTCCAAGAGGTGGGCCTGCTTGAGACAAGCAGATATCTATTTCCAAACTAGCTGGCAATTTCTTTGTCTGAGAGTCTTTGTCTGGAAAGCAGCCCAATTCTCTGCCTCCCTATTGTTCTTTACAAGGAGCTACAAATTCAAGGGCCTTGAAAAAGCAGAGGACCTTGAGAAAACCCATCATCCATATTGGATTTTATGAAATAGCAGGAGGTACATGTTTTCAGACCTGACACATACACACTTTCTAGAGGAGTGTTATTTCAAGCAAACAGATTAATTTTCTTGAGACTGTTTACACTGACAGAGGAAACATCTTTCTCATGCTTTACCATGAAAGTTAAATTAAATCATGCTTACAAACACCTGACTTAGTGCTTTATAAAGCAATTAGCTATCTTATCCTTTCTATAATATACATATTTTCACAAACTCCTACATTTATGTATAGTGGATATTATAAAATATTTCCAATGTAGATAAATTGATACCTATTTACTCCCCAGAAGGGGAGAAGGATATCCCCACTGCCTCCTGAGGATTCTAAAATTAAAATGCTGGTAGGCTCAAATTTCTATCTCTAAATTTGACACCTCTTACATATTTTCCATTTCAAAGTAGCATTTTAAATGAACATGGACCACACAAGCATCAATCATGGTTCTGCTATCTTGAATTTTGGCTTTTTTTTTTTTTTTTTTTTACTATGTTAGTCACTATACAGTACATCATTAGTTTTTGAGGTAGTGTTCCATGATTCATTGTTTGCATATAACACCCAGTGCTCCCTGCAATACGTGCCCTTCTTAATACCCATCACCAGGCTTATCTTTCCTTTTCCCTCCCCTCCTCCCCTTTAAAATCCTCAGTTTGATTCCCAAAGTCCATCGTCTCTCATGGTTCATCTCCTCCTCTGATTCTCCCCCTCCATTTTCCCCTTCCTTCTCCTAATGTCCTCTGTGCTATTCCTTATGTTCCACACATAAGTGAAACCATATGATAATTGACTTTCTCTGACTTATTTCACTTACCATATTGAATTTTGGCATTTTAACCTTGTGGCAGTCAATACCATCATAGAACACATCAAAAATAACACAGAATTCTCAGTGTACCACTGTGTGAAGGACTGCCCTTCAGCTTATGTTGGAAACTAGCCTAGCAATGATTAGATTGTAATTACATTTCATCCAACACTCTAAATGCAAATGGAAGCGGATCCATACAGTTAGTCAACAAAAAGGGAATAAATAGCATTCCAGACAGAGGAAGAAACATGTGGAAGGCCTGTAGGATGGAATTGTCAACTCCAGGCAGCCTGACTCTGATGGACTCCACACCCAGTCGTTGTCAGGTCATTGCATTGCTAGGGCATCCAGAGTCATTCTTTTTCTTTTTTTTTATTTTAAGATTTTATTTATTTATTTATTTATTTATTTATTTATTTATTTATTTGACAGACAGCGATCACAAGTAGGCAGAGAGGCAGGCAAAGAGAGAGGGGGAAGCGGGTTCCCCACTGAGCAAAGAGCCTGATGTGGGGCTCGATCCCAGGACCCCGAGATCATGACCTGAGCCGAAGGCAGAGGCTTTAACACACTGAGCCACCCAGGTCCCCCCATAGTCATTCTTAAGTGATACACAGAACAATGATAAAATGGGTTAAGGTCAGTCTATTAGATGGGAAGACTTGAATGTGCTAAAGACTGGTGTTCACACTCTGGAAGAGGCTTCACTGGAGAGTCAGAGATGTTAATAAAGCATCAGAGGGTACAATTCACAGGATCTGGCAGCAGAGTTACAACAGACGTGAAGTATCATCCCAGTCTCTTTCCTGAAGAAACTACACAAAGAGTGCAACTCCCCTAGCAGGTCTCTAGTTGCTTCCTTAAGTACAAGTGGGAGTGGAGAGTGGGTCTCCATTCCCTTTTAGTTTATAGTGAACTAAGGGAGAGTCTGGTATAGGTACCTGCCCAGACCTCTGCTGGCTATGAACCAAACCTGGAGAAGAGAGAGCAGGTGGAAAGGCCAGTACCAGATACACCCATACACACTGCAGTGAGCCTTCCAGATACCATTTAACCTCCGGTACCCACATGCTTCAGTACCTGAGCATCCTCCCCATCACAAGAAGAATATCTTCCCATCTACACAGAGTCAGGGCTACTGGTATCCAAGGGAAAAGTCTGAGATGCACTTCTGCTTTGGAGCCAGTTGTAAAGACATAAAAGTGAACACGTACTGTGCGGTGAATATGTGACAGGACTTGAATTAGGTGGCTCATTAGTGGAAGGACCACAGAACGCCGCCATAGGACTGCACTGGGTTCAGGTGATAAGCCTGGGTGTCTTTACCTGTAAGTGAGCCAAATTATTATTTTCACTGATGAAGAAAGCGAAGGTAAAGAAAGGGATCTGGGAGGAGAGTAGCCAAAGATCAAAAGAGAAGAGCACCGACATGACACATCATCAAACCCACAGGCAGGAATGCAGAATCAGACACACTGGGATTGACTTTGAACTCTGGATTCCACCACTTACGTGGTTTCCACCTTCAGGAAAGTCATGGACCAGCCTCCAGTGTCAGGGCGCATTGGTCCAATGATTTCTGTGATGATTCAATTAGAAATTCTAAGTAGAACAAAGCTTGCCGCACAATAAACGATTCCGTTCTTAATATCCTTTTAATTTTTTCCACGTAATATTCCCCACTGCCCCGGGAGGTTAATATTTTCTCCATCTTTCAGATGGGAAAACTGGAGTTTGGAGAAGCTAAGTCATTTGGTAAAGTTCACAGAACAAGTTCAGTGTGGGATTCAGATCCTGTTTTCTCTTACTTGAAAGCCCAGTGTCCTCCATTATATTAACATGTCACTTTTGGGCTCACGTAACTGAATTGGAAAGCTGTGGATCTTTTTGGAGATTGGATTGAATTTATATGTTATGTGAAATGACTCTGCTCAGTGCAAGGAAGGTGGAACCAGAGTCGCTTTTCCTATTTCTAGAATTTAAAACAGACAGGCACAGTTCCTGAGCCAGAGGAGACTTGGGACAGACAGACACATGTTTGTCTCAGAAAGAGCCATCCCCCACCCAACCCCCCGAGGGGCTATTTGGCCCACAGCCCTCTGATTTGCTGCCTCTCAGGCCTCCTGACCCACATTTACAGGAGAGAAAATCCCTGCCAGATCCCATTCCAGGGTCTGAGCTCCCCAGACAGGGTGAGGTCATCCTTTCAGACCTGGCCTGCTTTAATATGCTGGAAGACATCCTGAGTGAATGAGTACGTAAATGAACAAGTGAATGACTCCATGGGAATCTATGAGCAGAGTCTATGTCAAGAAGCCATTTAAGCTCCTGCAAGATGCATTAGATTGTGCAGAAGAGCAACATGACTTACCTAACTCCTTGGTGCCAGGGTGATTCAGCAACCTATAACATGGATTACCTCACTGACTAGTGAGCTCTCCTTATTTCTGCCTTGTGCCTCCTTGGGAGACTAGCACAGGGCTCAAATCTCTCTATAAACTACCTTCTGGGGATGTGTATTATTAATGGCTAGAGAGAGACTAATGAAAATAAAAATGGATTACAAATTAGAGGATGTGGTTTCAAGTTCATGCTTCTTGGCTGTGTAATGAATAAGTAACACAAGTTCTTTAAAGGCTCAATTATCTCATGTAATAAATGGGTATGATCAAAAAAATTCCTTATTTTGCAGTGATTTTTGAGAATTATATAAGGCAGAGGATGAGAAAATTCTTTGAAAATGCAAACAGGTTTTAAGGCTGCCAGTTAAACTTCTGATTCACTTAACACTTTGGGCTGTGACTGACAGTTATACCTCAATTTATTTAGTTATTGGCTTAATCACTTAGTTAACACATGTTATTGAGAAAGTTCCATACAGTCTGGGATTAAACCTGGAAAGAATACCAAAATTATTTCTGAAAATATCATGATTATGATACCACTTTGGACTGTGAGATCCATGGGGGATAGGAAAATCATTTCATTTATTCTTGTGTTCCCACTCCAACCGTGGTCCAATGTTAGCACTCAGCAATACACCAGTCTCATAACTGGTGTTCAAAATATAGCCAATCAATCAATGTATTAAAGACAGAACATCAAATGTCTTTAGTGTTATCTCCTCCAATCCATAACCCACATAAGTGCTGGAATGATGTCTCTAAATGCAAATCAGACACACCCATTCCTTGATTAAAATCTTCCAAAGATTTTCCATGCTCCTGAGGAGATAGTCCAGATGTCTTAGCCTAGTATCAAGCCTATAACTTTCCTATCCAAACAGACCTTCTCCTGCCCAGTATGGACACTGCAGCACTGTCACACTGCTCATAAATACCAGGGCATTGGCCCATTCCCATTCTTGTCTTTCAAAACTATATATTATATATACATTAAAATATTTATATACACAAAAAGATGTATCCTAAGGAATTGAGTCACACAGTTATGGAGACTAAGAAGACTCAAGACTATAGCTGGCAAGCTGGAGACCCAGGGAAGCAGATGGCATAGTTCCAATCGGGAGTCTGAAGGTCTGAAAACCAGGAGAGCATATCTTGTAAGTTCCAGTCCAGAAGCCAGCAGGCTTGAGACCCAAGGAGAGCTGATGTTCAGGCAAGAAACAAGATGTCCCAGCTCAGTGCAGTCAGGCACGAGGAGTTCCTTCTCGCTCAGGGTTTTGGTCCCATTCACATTAGAGGGCAATGTGCTTTACTCTGCCAACTCACGCCTTAATCTCAGTTAGGCATACACTCACAAACATACCCAGAATAATGTTTGACCAAATTTCTGGGCTTCCTGTGGCACAGTCAGATTGACACTTAAAATTAATCACCTCAGGATATTTTTGAAAACAAACCTGTCTTGTGTCAGAATTTTGATTGATGTTCAAGACCTTGTTTCCTTTGTCTCAAATTTTCCTAAAAATTAAAAGATACCTGGTATGGGGACGCCTGGGTGGCTCAGTTGGTTAAGCAGCTGCCTTCGGCTCAGGTCATGATCCCAGCGTCCTGGGATCGAGTCCCACATCGGGCTCCTTGCTTGGCAGGGAGCCTGCTTCTCCCTCTGCCTCTACCTGCCATTCTGTCTGCCTGTGCTCACTCTCGCTTCTCTCTCTATGACAAATAAATAAATAAAATCTTTAAAAAAAAAAAAAAGATACCTGGTATGTAGTCAAGTAGAAGCTGTGGGACATGAGGAACTAACATTTTCATAAAATCTCTGGAAGACTGATTTCACAAAATGAAAGGGCTGTCTAAAACACACCGGTTCCTCAGGAAATGTAAGGGATAGAGTGACTCATCATTGAAAAAATGTAAGCAGCTCTTGTCCCACCACTGGAAGGGCTACTTGAGAGTGACTCTCAGTCACACACTTCTTTTAACCCAGGACCCTTTCCAGTGACCAAGATAGAAGGAGGCCCTTCAGTATATTCCAGGGACCATGTCTGCTTTGCTCATGACCGTGTACCTAGTATAGGGCTTGACACTTTAATAAATATTCGCTTAATGAAAGGAAGTGTCAATAAATGATTAATGGGCTGACTTGAAGATATTGTAGGGTAATATTCTTCTCCCTTCCCTCAATATTTGGATCAATACAAATTATGTCCATCTAAAGGACTGCCACTACTTCACAAGTCTCACACAGCCAGGAAGTAGGGGAGCCAGGACTCATATCTAGGCTCTGCCTTCCAATACTCACTGCTAATATAAAAACACTGATATATACTGGCTTTAAACAATTTGGGAAATATCTGCAGGTTAACAATTCATTTTCTATATATAGGGTATTAAAAACTGTGAATCATGAGAAAATACATGGGGAGGGATGTAGAAGACGGGATTTTATCCATTCCACAAAGAAAGAAAGAAGATCAAATGTTCATGTGTAACTAGAAAGCAAATCTGTCCATTCCAATTAATATTTGGAATTCCAATTAATAATCTGTTTAAATCAAATTCAGTTAATAATTTCAAAACACCCAAGAATATGCTAAAGCCTTGAAATGTAATAGTGGGTCAACAGCTCATTATAACTATCACTTACATCTAAAAAGTTAGCCATAGAAAAACTTATCAAGAGTGTAGACCTTGGGAAGCCTGGGTCATTCAGTCAGTTGAGTGTCCCACTCTTGGTATTGGCTCAGGTCATGATCTAATGGGTCATGGTACTGAACCCAGCTCAGTCTCCAAGCTCAGCAGGGAGTCTGCATGAAGCATTCTCTTCCTCTGCCCCTCCTCCCACTTACACACACTTTCTCTCTCTCTCTCTAATAAATAAATATATTTTTTAAAGATTATAGACCTTAAGTGTTCTCATCACATTTTGAAAAATGAAAGTTAACTTTGTGCAGTGGTGGATGTGTCAACTGTTTCACTAAATATATGTATGTCAAATCACATTGTACACTTTAAATATATGCAGTTTTATTTGCCAACAGTTAGCTATAGGTAGAGCTTTGGAACAGAAGGGACAGAAGAAAGTGGTACTTTTTCTGCTAGTCACATCCTTCAATTTTCCTCTGGTTAAGAAAAATACTAATAGATTGGGTAACTCATTAGGAAAAGGGGAGTGCCAATAGTAGCAAAAACTTACTATTTGCAAATTTCCTTAATGTTTATGAAATGTTTTCATAAGTTGTACCTTGTCATAACCCTTTCAGGTGACTGATTTCCTTTCTACTAGTGGGGAAGTGGAGTCAATACCGTATTAAATGGTAGAGCTAGGATTTGAATTCAATCAGCTGACCCTTGCTCCAGAGCTCTTTCTCCTGTTCAGTAGACATCACCTTGAAAAAAGCTTCTTTCTTTACTCTGAAATCTGTTTTTAAATTAGCTTTATTGAGGTAAAACTGATATCCCCCCAAATGCACACATTTAACGTAAACATCTATGGGTTTGGACATATGCATACATATATGATACCATCACCACAACCAAGATAAACATATCCGTCACTTCCAAAACTTTCTTTTCTTGTGTCTGTGTGTGTGCATGTGTTTCTTGGTAAGAATACACACTGCTGTTGAACAGTAGGTCTTTAGAACTTAATCATGTACAACAGAAAATTTATACCCATTGAAAAAACACATCTTTAATTAGAGAGAGTTCAGCCGTCTCTGAAATAAACTCTGACACTCTTGAATGGAAGTAAATTATGTTTCTCAAATTACCCAATGAAAATGTCACACCCTTACAAAACAATGGATTTTATCTTCTTCTAGTTAAAATTGATTTATTAATCATTTTTTTTCTTTTTCTTTTAGAGGTGGGGGACACATGGAGAGGCAGAGGGAGAGGAGAGAGAGCATATTTTCTTTTTTAAGACTTATTTATTTTAGAGAGGGGTTGGGGAAGGGGTAGAGGGAGTGAGAGAGAGAGAAAGGGTCACAAGCAGACTCTGTGCTGAGCATGGAGCCCAACCTGGGGCTTGATCTCACAACCCTGAGATCATGACCTGAGCTGAAATCAAGAGTCAGACACTTAACCAACTGAGCTACCCAGGTGCCCCTAATTTATTCATCATCTCAACACATGTGTTTGAAGTCCACTACGTGCTCATCTATGTGTTTGGAAGATATATTTATGAGTTTACCTCACTAGTTCTTAGTTCAGAGCCAACCCATGTTCTTCAGAGCCTAGCTGCCCATGTGCTGAGTGTTTTGAGATGAGCCAAATGGAGACTCTGTTCTCCAGGCATAGGATGCTTAAAAGTAATTGGATTGCAGTTTAAGAGCTGTCATAATGGAGGAGGAATCGGAGTGAGGATGAGGACTTGACTCATGGATGTTAGGACAGGATTCTCAGGAAGAGTGATCTAAGGGGCTCTTCCAGGAAATGACAGAAAGAACAGGTTGTTAAAGGGGCGCCTCTCACCAAAGGAACAATTTGGACAAAGACATGGCATATTGTGGGTCTCTGGGAAACTCCAAGTAGAACGTTATTATAGGAACATAGGGAAAAGGTAAAAATTCAGAGGCAATGAGATGAGGAAACCAGTCATGACTATACCATAGCATCCATGCATAACAGATTTCTGTAAGCATTTTCCCAGAATCTTTCCACTGTTCTATTGGGAAACCAGGCTTTCTTTTAGTGTGAGGTAACTAATTTGCGTGGGTTATCAGTTCTCCAAATGGTGTTGGTGATCTTATTGCTGAGGAATGAAGAGATGTCAACTTTTTTCCACCTAGCTTTGTTGGAACATTATTCCCACCTTTAGAGATGAGAGAAGAAAAAAAATCCCATCTTATAACAATCCTGGAAGAGGAAATTAGTTCCACCCTGTATCTTAGCCTTGCATTTACTTAGGATACTTTTCCTCATATGCTAGAGAAGGGGGGTAGGGTGCATGGCAAACTATTCTTGGGGAATTGAGTTGTTTAAGATCACTAAAATACTGAGAGCTGTGTTTCAAATGGCTTCCCTCCACAAATTTGTAGAAATGTTGTTTTTTGTTTTTATTTATTTTTTTAATTTTGTTTTTGTCTGGCTACAGGAGAAACAGAAAATCATCCAAGGAACATAATGGAAAGCCATGCTAGAAGAATGAAGAGAACTTTAAGAGGTAGGAAAACTCAGTGATGATCTTTGGCTAAAAGAAGCAGCGGGGAAGATTGTGCAAGCCACCAGCAGGCTCAGGCTTGGGAAATCAGCTCTTCCTTTCATCAAACTCCTGGAAAATATTTAATTTTTGAAAACAAGTTGCAAGAAACTCAGTATTTCTGCCAGCAACTTAGGAAAACAAAATATTAAACTTTAGGGCTGAGAAGGATGTGAAAAACCAGCTGGTCAAATCTCTCAGTGGACAGATAAGATGAATGAAACAAAAGAAGTGGTTTGCTCAAGGTCAAACATCCTATCTTCTCCATTCTTAACCTGGGCCCAAAGAAGCTTAGAACTCAAATGGAACTCTCTCCTGAGCTTCCTGTAATATGTTAATTATATTATATATTCTGTCAAAATATAATTGTCTTTCAGTAACTAGAGCCACAAAATTTTGAGAATGAAATAGCAGAGGAGTAAAGAAGAGAAAGAATGAGAAGAAAAGGGGGAGGAGGGAGAGAAGGTGCATTCAAATTCCCACTTGGTTCAAAAATAAAGTTGCTTGAGAGAATTTTTTCAAAATAACAGTAACTAAGAACCATCCCCATTAGAAAGTTAGAGACATTCCACAATTTGTTCATCACATAACAAACTCTAATAATCCTTCATCTAGCAAAGAGGGTGGTCTTGGACTCACTCTCATGCAACCTGTGCTGAGGAATTTTGCTTGGGATAACTGGAATGTTTATAGGAACTCTGACCAACAGTGAGTTCTTGGAATTTAGTCTAAACATACAGAACAAAGATCTCACACTGGCAGAGAAAACCAGTGATTTGGAGTTGAGAAGCTGGTGTTCTGGTGTGCTCTGACACTAACACATTTGATAAGTGCTCCACACCAACCTTCTTTTTCCAGAGGCCAGGAATTGTATCTATAAAATGGTAGCACTGGCCTTGGAGAACCTTAAAAACACTCTTTGATTTTACACTATCATGCATTTATTCAAAGGATTCTCTCTGCCTGGAATATCACTCTTCTTTACTCCTCTTTAAAGTTGTCTGATTCTTTAGGCATTACCTTCATCGGGAAGATTTCCTTTTCAGACATCCTCACCCCCACTCCCTGCTCCACCATGAATCAAGAACTCTTCTTTAGGCTTCCATGCCACTTTGTGCTTATTATTACCTTTATCACAACACTTTATTAAAATATCCTGGACACTGAAAAGCCATTGAGACACTAGTCATCCAATTAACTACCTCCCAGTTAAAATATACTTTAAATCTATTTTTGTCACAGGGTTTAAAAACTATTATCTTGAAATTACCTCAGCACCAAGCTCTCTACTTAACTATCTTCAAAAAAGTTCAGAACTGAAACGGAACTTTCTTGGAGTTCATGCAGTGTGGTAATAAAGGGGTAGTTCCTCCAAATTATAAATTGTCTTTCAGTGACTAAATGCAACAAAAATTAAGGATGGAGTAGTAAAGCAAAGAACAGACCAGGAGAGAGAGGAGACATATCAGGAGTAATGTTTAATTCATTCTCTGAAATTCTTAGCACCAAACACCATCCCTGGTAGATGCTAACTATATATTTCTAAAAGTGATCTGAACTACAGTCACAGTCAGGTTATCTAAAATAATGAGATTATAATAAAGGTTCAGGTCCCAAAAATCCAAGATAAAGAACAACCCTTCAAGTATTCCTTTTCAATAACTTCAATGGACTTCTTTGCAAGAGCTCCACGGCAAAGCCATGACATCACCAGTAGGGTTTGTGTCATTTATCTAAGCAATGTTTCAATTGAGCTCTTCCCAAACTGTAGCCAAAACAAGCTGTCTTATTCCCTGAGGCGATGGCCAAAGCTTGGAAACTGAGTGTACACACACATAAATCTCAAGGGGGAAGAAACATGTTTAACCTTTAAAGAACTTACACATATTTCGATCTTCAAAGTTGTTTGGTCTTATGGTAAACAGGATAGGACTGTCCAGAGATAT
Source organism: Lutra lutra (assembly GCF_902655055.1). NCBI lineage: Eukaryota > Metazoa > Chordata > Mammalia > Carnivora > Mustelidae > Lutra > Lutra lutra. The sequence continues at coordinate 77,210,484 of NC_062290.1, forward strand.
GTGGACATTTAGGGAAGGAGATGTGCGTGTATGTTCTTCAATCAAGGTAGTGGCATTCTTTGAAATACCCAGAGAGTTATGAAAGAAGACTCAGGCATTCACGAGACTGCTTCTCTAAGCATGAGTTCTCATCAGTGAAAAAGGGCATTTTGCATCTGCATAGAGTCTCATGATCCTATTGAGAGAAAATGGAGTCCATTACCGTTGAGTAAATCCCCCTACAGAGGAAAGAACCCTGGAAAACAAACTGTGATTGCCAAATGTTCCACTGACTTTCTGTGTGATCTTAAGCAGGTTGTTTTTCTCCTCCGGACTGTTTCCTTATCTATATTTCTATAATTCAGTGATAAAATATACTACCATCCTATCACTTACTCAAGGAGACTTTTTCTTTTTTCATACCAAATTGGGTCCCATTCTCTTGTTATACTCTCTCCAAATATCCTATGCCTCTCCTTCATACCATTTAGTGCAATTCAAATAATGCATTTACTTGGATGGTTCTGGCGTTCAGTTTTGAAGCCCCTTGAAGTAAGGATTATATCTACTCTAGGCATCTTGCCTAGGATAGTGTTGACTATTGTATGCTCAATGAATATATGTTGGATTTCTGAATGAATGAATGAATGAATGAATGAATAACAACTGCATTTCTCCTTCCCTCATGGTAAGTCCTTTACTTATCTGATACTTCTGCTTTGGATATTATAAATGTTAAACATGCAGGTTATGGAATTCAGCAGACATGGAGTTGAATCTTGTGCTGCAACTAACCTGTGATCAGATTACTTTATCATGTTAAACCTCACTTTCTGCACTTACATATGGGAGATATTACATATCTCCTAAGATTGTTATGAAGATAAAATAACAGACATGTTGGATTCTTGAGAATATTGGCTCATTAAATGTGGGCTATCACTACAATTTTATTATTTATTTTGTTAGAAATCCCTTGACTCTCCATTCCATTCTATTCCATTCCATTCCATTCCAGGTAAAATGCAATTATACAACCATAATATCAAATTATTTTAAAATAAAGAAAAATGTTTAAGTGGAAACAAAATCAAACAACAAGAGATATTCATCAAAATCTCTTCAGCAAGAGGTGAAAGGAAAAGACCTCTTTTGAAATGGAAGACGCTGTATTCTTTAAAACTGATAATGTGTTAAGAATGGAGAGTTTAAGGGAGATAAATGGTGTAGTTCTCCATAGTAACTACTCACAGTGTCCTCATAACTTAAGATCCACTGAAGTGAGAAACTGGCCATTTAAGGGCTTATTCGTCCAGAGAAGACGTGTAAGGGGTCAAACACCATGTTAATTGCTGATGGGGACACACTGTACTGTTTAAAATGCAGTATACTGTTGACATTCTCAAAAGCCTTATCAGAACTATCAATCCATGGGAAGCCCCAGAACCAACTATAAACACATGAGAAATTTTATTATATTTAATATTTCTAAGCTGGCCAAAAATAGCTTTAATTCAAGATGGCTTTATGCTTCCACTTTTGGACTGCACCAGTCTGTGAACATAAAGTGAGGAGAAAATTAAAAACAAAAAAAACCTGAGTCTTGTGTTTCCTTTTAAAGAAAAATGGTTAGATTTGGGTCTAGAAATGGATCAAAGTAGGGAATAAGACTGATTTATTTAGCACACACATCATACCCTGAGTTCACTGGGAACTTTCATATGTATCTCACTTAATCCTCCTGTGATTCTGAACAATAAGTATTACTATTCTTATTTCACAGATAGAAAAGCCAAGTTTCAGAAAGGTTAAGACTCGCTAAATAATTACAGGACCCAGTGAAAAGTAAAAATGCATGGCACCTTCTTAAAAACTTTTGGGAATCTCAAGATGGCAAAGGTGGAATATTAAACCAAGTGCAGGGTCCTTCTAGGTGCTGGGTCTTAGGTAACTGCACAGGTCCTGTGACCAAGAAACAGGCTCTGGTTAAGCAACTCACCTAGTGTCACAAACCTAGTAAAGGGGGGAATCAAATGTTAGTATTCAGCCTCCTAAAATAAAAGCCATGGTTTCTGCTCCTCTAAAACTCCCAACTCTGAAATGGCACCCATCACCCCATTTATTGTCTGCTTACCTGTTTAGATTGTCCTTGTTTTATTTGACAAAACGCCTTTTGAATTTTCAAAATTTGATCTTTTCTTCTTCTTTTTTTAATGTAAAGGCTTTGGAGGGGCATTGATGACTGAGTTGGGTAATATACCAATATCCCATTTTCACACAGCTCACTGATTTCCCCAGGTATATATTCATGTCAGCCAGGCCCTCTTCTGTCTTGGGCATGCATCAGATTCTTTCTGAGAATCAAAACCCACAAAAGACTTGCTCCTGGAAGTAGCCTTTCAGACAGTTATAGCCAAGAAAATCCTTGTTGGATGCCAGTCACACTCTAGAACTACACATCTTTAAAATAGAAGTGATTCTAGTGACCACTCAATCCAAATTTTGTTTTGTAGTTTTTGTTTTGCACCATTTTAATTATGTTTCATCATAGGTATGCTGAGACCAAGGTGAATCAATAAATAGTCCAAAACCATACAGTAAATTAATGGCGAATCTAGGAGTAGAATTAAAATATTTTAAACTAGAAACATGAGATTACCTGTAAAAAGTGAAAAGTTGATCTCTAGATCAACTCTCTCTCTCGACTAGTAAAACAGATTTTTCAAGAATCAGATATTTTTGGGTTAGTAAATAACCACTTAAAAAAAAAAAAAACCCTCCACTGCACCTAATAGCCAAGACTAAGAAGACCAGGCCTCCCACTGTATGTCTCTTACTCTGCAATGTGAAAGATGCTGGCTGGGTCAGCGTGTGTGAAGCGGCAGCCTTCAAAAACTGTAACATACATCTGCTTGCTTGCAATCTTGTCTCAGGTAGCCTGTGGAATTGTACAACATCAAGACAGCCTAATGTCTCTGAAATCCTCATCAATTGCTCTTTGGAAAGATTTCAGTTGCTGCAAAACAAACAGGAACTGAAAAAAGAGCAAGCTATCCTCTGTTCTTGAACAAAGCTAGCCATGCAAAGAGCTTCCTACCCACAAGAGACTGTATAGAGCCAGGTAAAAAATGGCCCATGTATTTCTGAATATTTTGTCTATTAGGAAAGCAAGCATTGGGGATGTTTAAGATATATTTTAGTGTCCTTCTTAGGTATCTGCTATTTGGAGAAATGCCCTTGTTCCTAATGACTCTACCATAAAATCCAAACTGCACTCCCATAAGCAATGTTGATGCTAGTGAGACAGTAACTGCAGGCACACAGTAAGTTCATACTAAGCTTCTTGTCAGCTACCAACTAATGCTATGAAGGTAGGAACTGATTACATAGGTTGTGTCTAGTGTTCTATAATTTATACAGTGAAGCTCAGGTCTAACTAACTCAGGTCAAGCCTCCTGGCAAATTTAACTACCTTCATAAATAGTTACTGAGTAACGCTATGGCAGCCCATGTGTTAGAATTTAGCTAGATAGTCACAGAGAATCTGAAGCTCACCTCTTTACTATTCCCGGCACACGACTTCCCTAAGAGTTCCCAATGCTTCCAGGAAGCCCACTATTTTTTGAACTCAGCGTTCAACTGTGCCATTCACTGGACCCCTGAATTGTAGACTGGTTTGGAAGACCATCTAGTCAAATATTTCATAAACTGGTAAATAAGGGGGAGTAAAACAATCAACTTAAAAAAATTAGTAAGTAGACATTCAACCAAGCAGTGTGATGGAGTCATAATCTAAACAGAGCATTAATCCATTATTATCATACTCTAGATGGCAAAATTGATTTAACACTATAAAATCTACTAAGATGTTTTATCATATTGGCATACTTAAGGATAAAAGTAAATCTCAGTAGATGCAGGAAAAATATTCAAACTCTTAGGAGGACAGTAACTTCCTTTTTTTTTCTTCTGATGCCCACTTCAGCTTGATGGAGGTATGACTGGCAAATAAAATTCTGTATATTTAAACTGTAAAGTGTGATTATTGATATACATATACATTATTAAATGATTACAACAATCAAGTTAACTAATACACATATCACTTAGTATAGCTGACCTTGTGTGTGGGGGGGGGTCTCTGTGTGTGGTGAGAACACTTAGAACACTTAACCAATTTCAAATATAGAATATGTTATTACTAACTATAGTCACCATGCTGTACATTAAGTCCCCAGAACTGAACCATCTTATAACTGGAAGTGTATATTCTACGACCAACTTCTCCCCATTTTCCATCCCCTACCCCTAGCAACCACCAATCTACTCTCCATTTCTTTGAATTCAACATTTTTGCGGTTTTTGTATTTTAGATTCTAAATATAAGAGACATTACATAGCATTTGTCTTTTCTGGTTTATTTCACTTAGCATAATGTCTTCCAGTTTCATCCATGTGATCACAAATGGCAGGATTTCCTCCTTTCTCGTGGCTGAATAATATTCCATTATATATAATATATATGACATATTTTATGATACTACATTAATATGTGGTACAAATAATTTTATATATACTAAATATTACATATGTATAATGTATCACAGTTTCCTCATCCATTCTTCCACCATGGACACTTAGACTGATTTTATATCTTGGCTATTATAAATAATGTTGCACTAAACATGAGTGCAGATATCTCTTAGGGATATTGATTTTGTTTCCTTCAGATATATATACAGAGGTGAAATTGCTGGACCATGTAGTTCTATGATGAATTTTTTGAGGAATGCCCATACTCTTCTCCATAATGACTGTATCAATTTATGTACTACATAAGTGAGGAAACATGAAATATACATAGATAGAAATATTCAATCTATTACAGATATTGATTCTCCCAAATTAATAGACAGATTTAATCCAATACTAATCAACATCTCTGTAGGATTTTCTTGTGTGTGTGTGTGTGTGTGTGTGTGTGTTGTGTATGTGTAACTGATGAGGTAATTCTGAAATTTATATTAAAAGACAAGGAGAAACTAAAGAATTTCTGAAAAAGACAAACAAGACAGGGGTGCCTGCCTTGGCACAGAGTATGACTTCTCTGCAGTTACAATAATTAGGGCGCTTAGATTGCTGCAGGTGTAGACAACCAATGGGATCATGTAGAAAGCTAAGTGATGGGACAGGCATTTACATAGATTATATGACAAAAATGGCACTGCAGAACAATGGAGGAGAGGATGGATAATTAATAAATGGGACTGGTCACTGGAAAAATAACAGGTCACATTTATAATAAAAATCCATTAAAAATTTAAAATCTTAGAAAGGAGAATATATACATAACTTTGAAGTATAAAAATATGAAAAAAGTTACATAAGTACAAATCAGCAAGGGAAAGATTGATAAAGCTAATTACATTTCTTAAATTAAGAATTTTTGTTCAACAGTCATCACAAAGAGAGTGAAAATATAAGCCACACATTTGGAAAAGTTTTCTGTGACATTGCACAGCAATAAAAAATGTCAGTATCTAAAATATAAAGATTATAGAGCATGTACCCACATACAACAATGAACAAAGATGTGGACAGGTATTTCATGAAAGCAGAAACACAATCAACAGCAAACGTTTTCAAAAATGTCCATTCTCATCATTTATAAAGGAAATGCCAAATAAAATATCATAACAATTTCATACCCTTGAGATTGGTAGGAAAAAAAATAAAGCCTAACAATATTGGTTGTTGTAAAGGGCATGGAGCAACAGCAACTCTTATATCATGCCAGTGGAATTTAAAGTGATCCAAGTACACTGAAAATTGGTGTTGGCCACCAAATTTTAAAAACTCTAAATTCAGGGGGCGCCTGGGTGGCTCAGTGGGTTAAGCCGCTGCCTTCGGCTCAGGTCATGATCTCAGGATCCTGGGATCGAGCCCCGCATTGGGCTCTCTGCTCAGCGGGGAGCCTGCTTCCTCCTCTCTCTCTGTCTGCCTCTCTGCCTACTTGTGATCTCTCTCTGTCAGATAAATAAATAAAATCTTTAAAAAAAAACCTCTAAATTCAGCAACTGTATTTATAGGAATATAACCTAGGAGAAACTTGCACATGCATAGTATGAGACATTTTATAAGAATATTTCCAGCAACATTGACTTTACTAGTAATAAACCATGAAAATTTCAAATTTCCATAGTCAGTAGAATGGGTAGATTTTAGTATAATTATTACACCGGAATATGATATGGAAGAAATGAAAAAAGTAAACAGTGCAAAATTCAACATAGATTAACTTAAAAACATAAGACAGAAAGTAGTAAATCATGAGGAAATACATAATAGTATGATTCCATTTGTGTATAAAACAGATACAGTAAACTGAGGCATACTTTTGTAGAAAATCGAGTATAGAAAAAGAAGGGATAGTTGATAAAAACAAAATTCAGAATAGTGGTTAACTCTGGAGGTTGGGAGAGGGATAATGGAATGCATATAGAGAAGGGCACACAGTCAGCTTGAAAGGTTGTGTAATGTTCTATTTTTGAAGCTGAGTGGAGTAAACATGGTTGTTTCCTTAGTACTCCTTTATTCATTCCATCTATCTATCTATCTATCTATCTATCTATCTATCATCTATCTACACAACTTAGATATATATTTTTTTGAGAAAGAGAGACAGGGAGAGAGAGGGAGGTGGGGAAGGGAGAGGGAGAGGGAGAGGGAGAGAGAATCCTAAGCAGACTCCAGGCATAGTGTGGAGCCTGATATGGGGTTGATCTCACGACCCTGAGGTCATGACCTGAGCTGAAATCAAGAGTCAGATAGTTAGCTGTCTGAGACACCCAGGTACCCCTAGATAGATTCTTGTATACAGGATATAGAATATTTAATAGGAAAAAAATGGAGTAGGAGCTTGCCAGCAAATAGAAAAACGATAAAGGAAAATACAGAGCAAAAGTGGCATGAACAAAGACATCGATGTGTAAAAAGCATTTATGCATGTATGTATTTTTGAAGAATGACATCTAGTTCAAGTATATGTCCTTGAGCTTAAAGTTTCAGTCAACTGAAGGCAGATGAAGGCTTCGCTCGTTAGATATGTTCTCCTTTGGGACAGTCAACTGAAGATGAGTCCCCTTGTCTTGTCTCCCCGTTCCAAGATATCTAGGAGTGTGTTAGGTACAATCTATATAGTCTGATCTCGGGGGAAAGAGAACACCTTAAGAGGGTGGAAGTGGGTTGAGGCCCAAGGAGCAGTACTTTGTTTGAGGGAAGAACGTGGGGCAAGATAAAGAACCCCTTGCTCAGGTCAACATTAATAATGTGTCACCAGTGCTGACTGCCATGCTTGGCACACAGTTATGCTCAATAAATATTTAGGGGAATGAATAAATGAATGGAGCCTTTGACAATGAGGCATCCTGGGAACACGTCTCCTTTGTTAAGGCTGTCCTTGTTCTTTTTTCTTTTTTGGCTATTCTCACTGTGGCTAGAGAAACTTTATAACTTTTTTCCCCTTTCCTTTTCAGTAGCCAGTAGGGGTGGGAAGACTCGAGGAGGTCCAAGACAAACTGCGGATGGCCTTGATTTCCAATGGTCCTCACAGAGTGCTGACAGATGTCTGACATGAGAGCGAGATTGGAGGAGCAGCCAGCTGGGGCCTGGTGCCAACCTCTTTTTCTTGGGAAACATCCATAGATGGTGATGGATCAGATGCCACTGCATGCAAACCCTGGGCTCTTTCCTTCCTCTGCTTTACCCTTATTTGTCCGGCTCACATCTCCTTCCATCTCCTACCTGATTGTTCTCTCTTGCTTATGCGTCTTAAACAAGCCCTTTATGTGCTTCTGCTTGGGTTAATTTCCTCTTGGACTCTTTGGTCCATTATTTCTCCTCTTGGCCAGAAGGAGACACAAGAAACTGGGAGCATGGCTGAGGCAACATGACTTGATATAAATCTCATGCTTTTGAGACTTTAATTTTTCTTCCCATAGTGTAATTTCTCTCTCAATTTAGTTCCTTTTTAAAAAATATAGTTATTCTTTAACAAAAATGCAATGCATCCCTTACAGTGGAAATTAAGACACATATAAATGATAAAAGTATTAAAATCATCCAGAGAGGCGCACATGGGTGGCTCAGTCAGTTAAGCAGCTGACACTTGATTTCAGCTCAGATCATGATTTCAGGGTTGTCAAACAGAGCTCTGAGCTGGGCTCCAAGCTCAGTGGGGAGTCTGCTGGAGGATTCTCTCCCTATCTCTCTCTCTCTCTAACCTTCCTCCCACTCATGTACTCTCTTTCTCCCTCTCTAAAATAAATAAATATTTTTTTAAAGTAAAGTCATCCAGAGATAACAGTGGTTCCATATGTCTGGGGATACTCTTTTAATTTCCCTCTGTTTGATTTTTACTGTTTTTCTGCCTGTTAGAAATTAAAGATGCCACTCATTTAATATTCTCCTTTTCTAGGTTATAACAAGCATTGGAGAGAAAAACAAGGAGTCAAATGTGGAGCCAATAATAACAGAGGCTTAATAATTTCTAACTCATGGGTGTCCTTCCTAAGGCAAGATTAGAGAATGTGGCTGACATCCGATGTTAAAGAGAGGGGCTCCTAAAAACCTGCTCACCTATGCCTTCAGATCCACTGTGGAGAGAATTACACCTGATTGTACTGACCTAGTCAGCTGCATAGAAAATATGCCTACCTCACAAACAAAGAATGGAAAGCAGAGGAAAAAGGGTGAATAGTGGAACCTTGGGCTCATATCTAGGAGCTGACCCTAAGCACAGGGGCAGGTGTTCTTAGCAGTTGGAAGCGGGAAAACCAAAGGGAAACCCAAGCTCTTCTTTCAAATCTATGAGGTAGAGATAGGGGACTATTTCCAAAGTTGGTAAAAAGTAGTGTCATTCATTAGTACTGGGAGCTAATATAGCATAAAGCATAGTTTATCCAGTTTGTAGTAGGAAGGAACAAATCAAAACAGAAACTATACCAATCATTTTAACAGAGAGAATCTAATAGAGGGAATTGAGAATGGAAAAGCAGAAAAAATGAATAAATGAGATGATATAGGAGTAATGAAGGCAGCAGGTACCAAGTTTTAAGGAACAAAGAAGAGGTTGGGATTATTCATACCTCGAAGCACAGAGGAGTGCTCTTGTGGATGCTGGCCAGCAGGTACTGGGGTATCAGTAGGCTGGAGAAGGAACTTCATGGAGCTATGGCTTTGATCTCCAAGAACAGCCTGGCTGGAACTGGTCTTTCTAGGGGTATCTGACCGAACTGGTTCTTGGTGTGGGGGAACATCTGGAAGCTAGAGCTAACTGCCGCTACGTGGGGAGGAGCCACTGCTAAAGTCAGACTGGTGAGAAAAGTTAACGGTCCAGAAGGAACAAGCCCCTTCACTCTCCTCCACACCATCGCTGTTTCAAGAGCCTAGTTGGAGGAGAAGTGGCAAAGGAGGGATATGGTTTGCAAAATCTAGACCCCAGAATCACAGTATGGAGCACAGATCATGGTTTTTTGGAGCGAAGACTCACTTAGAGATTGGGACACAGCCATTGGGCATGAAGGTCAGCGTTGCAGCCACTCTGCAGAAACAGGATGGACCCCCACCCAGCAAGTGGCTGAGATGCAGAGACTGACGACATTACGCACACACATCAAGGAGTTTTGAAAAGGCTTATTATTCATATAATCAACTTTCTGGGGAGAGCAGGGCAGACTCCCCAGCTGGCCTGAAAATGAGCTCCAGAGTACAGGAAAAGGCAGCAGGCATGGGTTTGTTATCGTGACCCAGGAGCGGGCTGGGGTAAGTAAGCCCTCCTCTGTGTGAACAGGGCTTCAATTGGTTTGAATCTGCCCATGTACCCACAGGAGGGGGCATTGGCTTTATTAATGACTTGCTCAGATGCAGAGAGACAGAGAAGAGGGAAGGCTAAGACTTAAAAGCCATCGGCAAACATCAAAATATGAAATCAGATGTTAAGTTTAAGACACTCAGAAAACAAAACAGCCACTTTTCTTCCTGAAAAGGCGGAAAGTGCTCCTGTTGGCACTCTCCACATTGAGAACATTTATGGGTACAACTCGAGTGCTTGCTGTATGTCGCACCTGGGAACATACACTCCTCAGGTCATATATTCTGAATATGTATCAGGTTACTCACTCTTCTTATAACACAGTAGTTTCGGAGAGATGCAAGCTCTTCCATTGCTGTGTTTGGATAAACCGGGCTTCATATCATACTAGTTCCCAACTGACAGGCATTTAGATTGTCTCTGGGTTTCTTTATAAATTCAAAACCTGGTCTATGCTGAGAAGGCACTGATGCAGCACAAGTATTTACTGAGCACTTATTAGTTGTTTGGCACAGGATTAAAAATAGACATCCTCTGCCTTCCATACAGAGATGGCCACACACACGCACACGACTGTGCTGTTGGAGCCAGAGGCAGAGGAGGGCAGGAGGCATTAGGTCACTTTTTCTTTTTTTTTTTTTTGGTTTTAATTAAATGATAAATTGTGACTACATGCTCATTCAAAAATTTTAAGCTCTATCAGAATACATAGGTGATAAGTATAAATATGTCATGTCATGCTCACTGTCCTGAATTTCCATCCTTCTAGGTTTGTGTGTGTGTGTGTGTGTGTGTGCATGTAAAAAGTACACATACACACATACACACACATATATATACTTCCACAATAAACAGTATGTAAATATATATTCATATAATTTGGAGATTCTTCAGTTACTAGTGGGACCAGAAAATAAATAAAAAGATAGAGGCATTGATTACAAATAATTTGGACACTTAAGAAATTTTAGTTAAGGGGGCGCCTGGGTGGCTCAGTGGGTTAAGCCGCTGCCTTCGGCTCAGGTCATGATCTCAGGGTTCTGGGATCGAGCCCCGTGTCGGGCTCTCTGCTCAGCAGGGAGCCTGCTTCCTCCTCTCTCTCTGCCTGCCTCTCTGCCTGCTTGTGATCTCTCTCTGTCAAATAAATAAATAAAATCTTTAAAAAAAAAAAAGAAAGAAATTTTAGTTAAGATTATATCTGAGGAATGTTCTATTTTTTGTAAAGTCTCCACTCTTCTCAATGGAAGAATTCTTCCAGATTAATATAACCTTTTTTCCACTACTGAACATACAGCTTTCTCATTTTTAATAACTACCCAAACTGCTACAATATAAGAACTTTAAAATAAGTCTGAGGATTCTCCTAAAAATAACTTGCATTTCTTCTTGTCTTCAACAATTTTAACTTTTACAAATCCCGCCTCCCTCAAAAGAATATTAATTTAAATTCTCAACAAGTGTTCCTCTTTTGAAATTACCTTGCCCTGATTTGTTATTTTTATATTTTAAATATCTCCATTCTAATGGGGAAAATCTTTCATTCTACTGTTTTGTTTTTCGTTCTCTAAACACAAAGACTTCCTAATGTTAAAGATCACATTAATATTATCTGGGGCACCTGGGTCGCTCAGTGGGTTAAGCCTCTACCTTTGGCTCAGGTCATGATCTCAGGGTCCTGGGATCAAGCCCCGCATCAGGCTCCCTGCTCAGTGGAAAGCCTGCTTCTCCTTCTCCCACTCCCGCTGCTTGCAGTCCCTCTATCGCTGTCTCTCTCTGTCAAATAAATAAATAAAATCTAAAAAAAAATTTTTTTAAATCACATTAATGTTATCTGCTGATATGAAGATTTGATGGTTAAGGTATAGAACAACAGAATTTTATTTCTTTGGCCTTTATGTTAGATCGAGCAGAGGCTCTCCAACCACTCTTTAAATGACATTTTTTCCAGGAAGAAAAAGCTAATTAAAGGATTACATATAAAACACAAGAGCACTTTTTAACTAATTAAATGTTAATACCTGAACTCACTACACTCACCTTTATATTTTACATAAAGACAGGTTTACCAGGAAATCTGATGGCTTATTAAATAATTAGCTAAAATGGACAGAGATGAGCCGGGTTGGGTCTGCATATAACCTGAGTGCTTCTATCTTTTTATGCTATTTTTTATTGGAGTCCAATACTGGGTTCCACATGGGACTTGGCCCCAGGACCCCAAGATCACAACCCAGACTTAAGGCAGACACTCAACCAACTGAGCCACCCAGATTCCCCATTTCCTTATTGATCTTTAAGGCAACTTGACATAGCCTGCCTTCTTAATTCTCTTTCCTGAGATACTGTTATTTTTTTCCCTAAATCAAGTTTGCACTATCTAATACAGACTCCCATAGGATCTTGACTTCCTGCACTGGACATAACACTTGTATAATAATTTGTTTATTTCTGCTGCCTGTACTAGACCATTAGTCTAAACAAAAGCCATGACCATGTCTGATTTGTAGAAGACTATATCCCCAGCACTTAGCACAAGGGGTGGCACATGTCATAAACTCTCAAATCTGTGATGAGTTATTGCTTTGTAAAAAGCAGCACAACTTTCCCTTGCACAAAAGTGCTGAGTACTACTGAGCTGTTGTATATATGTAAAGGTACTGTAAAATTCCACTTACAATGTGGTAAGAAGCATGATTTCAAGATAATTCACTTTTACATTTATGTAACTCAGCTGTCATTTGGATTCCCTGCCTGAACGTCTCCCCTTTCCCACCAGTTCCGTGAGCTGTGCATTTCCATGGCTGTGGAAGTCAAAGGCCTCCCCCACTATTCAACAGACATCCAATGACTCATTCCTTGGGGCCTCATCTGCCTCCTGAACTCCTTCCTTCTCTGGTCTCTGTTCTCTGTTAATATGCATGATGTCAGTCTTCAGGAGAAACTCAGCCTTGTTTTCAGGAGCCACAAAACCCCTTTCACACAGGGCAACCATTGATCAGTGGAGTTCAGAGTTAGGATTCATATCAGATTAATTCAAGAAATGAAATAAAACACGCCAGTATCTCCATTTTTAAAATATCATTCCATATTATCAAAGACATCCACATGTCTTTCCTGAACTACCTTTATTCTCTTAGCTTTTTTTACACCCAAGAACCACAATCCATTTCTCCCCCATTTTTATGAGGAGCCATTTTGCCTTTTTTTCTCTCCAAAATCCTGAAATCAGCCAACATCCAGAACCTTGGGAACTTATTTCTATCACAGAGATGTATTAAGGAACTTTTGCCCAATAAAAGATCACTTACTCCCAAAAAGGAAACTGGTTCTAGTTATTAAAACAGTAACACTTTGTCAGACTAGTTACATTTACATATATTACATGTAAAATCTGGCAACATTAACATATGTGCAACTCAGTAATCCTTCCATAAACCACCGGGCATGCCTACGCTATCATTTGGAGAAAGCAGAGCTGGCTGGCTTCTCTTTACCCTTTCAGAATGTGAATCACCGACAAGGTCCAGAAAACCATGCCCTGAATGCCAGAGCAACTTGGGAGAAGGGTGGATGCAGAAGCATTGTGCTGAGAATTGCAAAAACAAAGAATCACTGAAGAATGCAACTCTAAGAGTCATTAATTTTCAAACCAATAAGGACTAGTTTGGAATTTAAAAAAGAAGATGTGAAAGACAACAAATGTATGGGATATGACCTCTAAGCACATCAGAACAATCTTGCCATCTTTCCTGAACAATTGATGTAGGTGATTCAGGACAAGGTTTGTCAAAAAAAAAAAAAATTAACATTACATTGAAGCATAACATACAAACAGGAAAGTGCCCAAATCACCAGTGCATAACTCAAGCCATTTTCACAACCTGTGTGTACACCTGGTTACCAGCAGCCAGATGAGGGACAGAACACTGCCATCTCCCTAGGAGTCTACACAGCTTCTGATAAATTGATTTTGCCTCTGGTTGACCTTTATATTGATGGACTCATGCAACATGCCCTCTTTGGGGACTGACTTCCTGAGCTCAACATTATGTTTGTGAGATTCTTCCCTCCTATTTTTGTTTACTATTACCACAATTATTATTTAATATTAATAGCTTCATAGTATAAATAGCATTTATTGAATTGCAACATTAAATTCCTTCTGTTAGAATATATTTATCTTTTTTCTACTGTTTGCATTTTTCTCCTTTTTTTTTAAAAGATTTTATTTATTTATTTATTTGACAGACAGAGATCACAAGCAGGCAGAGAGGCAGGCAGAGAGAGAGGAGGAAGCAGGCTCCCTGCTGAGCAGAGAGCCCGATGCGGGGCTCGATCCCAGGACCCTGAGATCATGAACTGAGCCGAAGGCAGCGGCTTAACCCACTGAGCCACCCAGGTGCCCCTGCATTTTTCTCCTTTAAAAAAATTCAAAGCCACAGAAAACATAAATCTGTAATTCCAACACACACACACAACCTACTGTCCAGGCAGTGGAACTAACTTCAGCTGTGTTCTGTTCTACAGGTTCTAAGATGTAAAGGACCTCCTTCTTCTCCTCTCTTTTTCTCTCCTCACCATACTCTTTGGGCCATTCTCTGTTCAGTGAGATCCAGGTTTACAAATGGTCCAACCTAGATCTCTTCTTAGTTGGGTAATTGGAAGCTAAAAGAACAAGTCTCCTTCTTCCACCAGGACGATATAGACTGAGGAACAATTTTACCATAGGCAACGGGGTGCTGTTATCAGACAAAGGGAGTTGTATAATCAGAATGGATAGGAGAAAAATATGGTCACCATAGTATGCCATGCTTGGGGCATGTTATGGGTAGTCTACAGATGGCATCTTACTTTGTATCCTCACAATAATAACCCAATGAGTTAGAGACAGAAGCTTTTAGTCAGTCCCACACCTGATGTCTAGATCTGAGGGATGTCTCTTTTTTGATATAAACACATTTTTAGCAGGGTTTTTGGAAAGCTTGACATGACTCCAATTCAGTTGGCCAGGAAGTCAAGCACAGCACCATTACATCCATAGAAAGGAAGGGGTTGAGCTGTGTGTTGTAGGATGAAGCCCAAGTAGATTAGCCAACCCAGGGCAGCACTGTCAGCACTGGCCTTGGAGGAGGCTCAATGCATGGACAGCTTCCCTGGATACCTATGTGTCATCAAGAGTGGGAGCCTGGGCTTGTCTACTGGAGACATGCATCCAGGTTTTCCAGCTGGCAGCACTGTTAACTGTACACATGTCTGACACGGTATCTCACTTAAGCTCTATCCCTGAGAGATGACAGACTTAATTAGATGAATGGAGGTGGGGAGAGAAGGAAGAGTAATCAAAGTTTCCCTGGTATTACCATTTCTGGTAGCAGATAGTCCTTCATTGGTGCAATTATTGGTCAGGTTGCTATTTGCCTACATTTTCAGATAACCACATTAGGCTTTTCTTTTAATGGATGTTGTAGATCTTCTGGATGCAGAGAACTGGTTAATATGTAGACCCCTTTAATACAGAGGGCTCTTGGTACTGGTGTGAAGATTTAAGTCACTAATTCCTGGGCATTGACAGTAGAAGATTAAAATGAAATGAAAGCCCCTGTTGCTGTGTCAATTTTAAGAACTGTGGGATCATGGGTGCCTGGGTGGCTCAGTCATTCAAGCATCCATCTCTTGATTTCTGCTCAGGTCATGATCATAGGGTCATGGGATTGAGCACCATGTTGGGCTTCACACTCAGCACAGAGTCTGCTTGAGATTCTCTCTCCCTCTGCCCCTTCCCCCACTCACTCTAAATAAACAAACAAATAAATAAAATATTTTTTAAAAAGAATTGTGTGATCATACTAACAAGATAAGGAATCCCCATTCATTCACAATCTGATAGGGTGACAGTTAATTTTACATGTCAACTTGGCTGGGTCACAGTACCCAGACACTGGGTCAAACATCATTATTCCAGATGTTTCTGTTAAAGTATTTTTTAAGTGAGATTAACATTAAAGTCAATAGAATCTGAGTAAAGCAGAGTACTGTCCATAATGTGGGTGGGCCTCATCCAATCAGTTGAAGGCCTTAAGAGAAAATGCTAACTTTTCCTGAGGAAGAGGGAATTCTGTCAGCAGACTATATTTGGACTCAAGCTGCAACATCAAGTCTTCTCTGGGTCTCCAGCCTGCCAGTCTACTCCTTAAATTTTGGTCTTACCAGTCTCTATAATCACATGAGTCAGTTCCTTAAAATCTCTCTCTCCTTCCTATTTGTTCTATTTTTCTGGAGAACCCTGACTTAGAGAGGGAGGGAGAGAGAGACAGTACAAGTGAGCTGGCCTACGAAATACTCAGAACTCATCCAAGAAGCCCAAGAGGATCACTTCATCTCATCCTTAGAACAGTCCTGACTTAAGTACTGCTAACTGTCTGATTCAACAATAAGAAGCTAGAGGTAGAAAAATTAAGTTCCTTGTCCAAAGCCTTATATATAGTTAAGGGCAGATCTACATTCTAATTATGGGACATGTGCTTCCAAAGTTCAAGTTCTTTTTCTACAGTGCCCCAATGCCTTTGAGGGAGACTCAACACATATTTGACTCTTACTCATTCTGCTTTACACCTGACATTCTGCCCACTCCCAGCAAGAGCAAATGCTGCCTGCTCTCTCACACACACTCAGAACAACTCTGTTAGCCTCAGGGGCATTCTTCCCAGCGGCAACTCTGGCCTGGAGTCTGTTCACACAGCCTAGTGCTAATAGAGATTCCAGAAGCCCCTGGCTTCATTGACAACATCAGAGTCAAAAGAATGCAAAACAGAAGCAGTGAATATTTTCCAAAGGAAAATGGGCTTTTTGCTTAGCAGACCTTGCTTGACCTCTTGAGCAAGGGCAGAATGTGGGAATATGGCTGAGAGAGACAGAGCTGAGATGCCCTGTGCTACCATGGAAAATGGGCAGGTGTTCCACTGGAGAACTGTTAGATCTTTCCTGGCCTCTACTTTTATATTTTTTCAAAGTATCCACAGTAATCTGTTTAATGACTGGTTTACTTACTCATCTAATCAGTATATTTTCTGAGCATGCATCATTTGTCAGATGCCATGCATGGTGCTAGAGAGATGATGGAGAATAAGAAAAACCTGCGAACTAGTCACTAGAGTCTCTTTCTCTGGTGAGGAACATGGGTAAATAACCATGCGATGCCTACACATTGTGATAGGTGCTTTGGAAGAAGGAAATTTGTGCTATGGAGGCACAGGGAGGACGCAGAAACAAATGCCAATCCATGTGAGTCTAGGAAGGCTTCCTGGAGGAAGTGACATCTAAGCTAAGACCTGAGGAAATGAATTCTATAGGAAATGGGATGAGGATGGAAAGAATGGTTTTTTGGATGAAGAGAAAACGTGAGCCCGGGGTGTTATATGTAACTAAACAATGATCGAACACTACTTCAAAAACTAATGATGTACTACACAGTGGCTAACTGAACATAATAAAAAAGAGAGAGAGTGAGAGAGAGAGAAAAATGGGCTGAGGTTGGAGGGCTGGGTCTCAGAGTGTTCAGGACGGCTACAAAGAATTGAAGCGCGACTTAGGTGTGATATCCAGGGCGGGGCGGCATAGGATAAGTATTAAGAGCTGAAGCATGAGGGAAACTGCTTGAAGGCAATTCAGCAATTGCTTGAAGACAGATTCTGTAACAAAGCTGGGCTCAGGAAGCAACAGGAGAAAAGAGGGGAAATGATGGAGGCACAATTTGCTTTTCTCCCCTGTGGGTGCTGGTGTGAGTTTGCTTCCATTCCTCACTGACAGGCATCACCTGTTTGGGAGCTCACATGCCTCAGCTGCCAAAGTTGAAGAGCCCTTCCTGTGTACCTCAGAGATTATTATGAAGATCAAATCAACAGTGACTGGGAAATGGCCATGCCCTTCCTGCTCCTCTGTCTCCCTGGAGGTCTCCAGCATAGGATGGAGAGACCCCTCAGTGTCCCAAGTACTGGGAGGCTTTGTTCTTCAGAAACTAAGAGATTGGAAAACCCAAAAGACTCCACTCCAAAACTGCTAGAGCTTGTACAGGAATTCAGTAAAGTGTCAGGATATAAAATCAATGCACAGAAATCAGTTGCATTTCTCTACACCAACAACAAGACAGAAGAAAGAGAAATTAAGGAGTCCATCCCATTTACAATTGCACCCAAAACTATAAGATACCTAGGAATAAACCTAACCAAAGAGACTAAGAATCTATACACAGAAAACTATAAAGTACTCATGAAAGAAATTGAGGAAGACACAAAGAAATGGAAAAATGTTCCATGCTCCTGGATTGGAAGAATAAATATTGTGAAAATGTCTATGCTACCTAAAGCAATCTACACATTTAATGCAATTCCTATCAAAGTACCATCCATTTTTTTCAAAGAAATGGAACAAATAATCCTAAAATTTATATGGAACCAGAAAAGACCTCAAGTAGCCAAAGGAATATTGAAAAAGAAAGCCAAAGTTGGTGGCATCACAATTCCGGACTTCAAGCTCTATTACAAAGCTGTCATCATCAAGACAGCATGGTACTGGCACAAAAACAGACACATAGATCAATGGAACAGAATAGAGAGCCCAGAAATGGACCCTCAACTCTATGGTCAACTCATCTTCGACAAAGCAGGAAAGAATGTCCAATGGAACAAAGACAGCCTCTTCAATAAATGGTGTTGGGAAAATTGGACAGCCACATGCAGAAAAATGAAATTGGATCATTTCCTTACACCACACACGAAAATAGACTCAAAATGGATGAAGGATCTCAATGTGAGAAAGGGATCCATCCAAATCCTCGAGGAGAACACAGGCAGCAACCTCTTCGACCTCAGCCGCAGCAACATCTTCCTAGGAACATCACCAAAGGCAAGGGAAGCAAGGGCAAAAATGAACTTTTGGGATTTTATCAAGATCAAAAGCTTTTGCACAGCAAAGGAAACAGTGAACAAAACCAAAAGACAACTGACAGAATGGGAGAAGATATTTGCAAATGACATATCAGATAAAGGGCTAGTGTCCAAAATCTATAAAGAACTTAGCAAACTCAACACCCAAAGAACAAATAATCCAATCAAGAAATGGGCAGAGGACATGAACAGACATTTCTGCAAAGAAGACATCCAGATGGCCAGCAGACACATGAAAAAGTGCTCCATATCACTCGGCATCAGGGAAATACAAATCAAAGCCACAATGAGATATCACCTCACACCAGTCAGAATGGCTAAAATTAACAAGTCAGGAAATGACAGATGCTGGCGAGGATGCGGAGAAAGGGGAACCCTCCTACACTGTTGGTGGGAATGCAAGCTGGTGCAACCACTCTGGAAAACAGCATGGAGGTTCCTCAAAATGTTGAAAATAGAACTACCCTATGACCCAGCAATTGCACTGCTGGGTATTTACCCTAAAGATACAAACATAGTGATCCGAAGGGGCACGTGCACCCGAATGTTTATAGCAGCAATGTCTACAATAGCCAAACTATGGAAAGAACCTAGATGTCCATCTACAGACGAATGGATAAAGAAGATGTGGTATATATACACAATGGAATACTATGCAGCCATCAAAAGAAATGAAATCTTGCCATTTGCGAGGACGTGGATGGAACTAGAGGGTATCATGCTTAGCGAAATAAGTCAATCGGAGAAAGACAACTATCATATGATCTCCCTGATATGAGGGAGAGGAGATGCAACATGGGGGGTTGAGGGGGTAGGAGAAGAATAAATGAAACAAGATGGGATTGGGAGGGAGAGAAACCATAAGTGACTCTTAATCTCACAAAACAAACTGAGGGTTGATGGGGGGAGGGGGGCTGGGAGGGGGGGTGGGGTTATGGATATTGGGGAGGGTATGTGCTATGGTGAGTGCTGTGAAGTGTGTAAACCTGGCGATTCGCAGACCTGTACCCCTGGGGATAAAAATATATGTTTATTAAAAATAAAATTAAAATAATAATAAAATAAAATAAAATAAAAAAGAAACTAAGAGATCCTTTTCCTGACAGTATTTCTGGTGGAATATTCCAACTCTTTAACCCACTGGGCAAGCCACTGGCCTCTTTTATTCATTCTGTTCATGAACCTGATACTCAGGGCACGTGGAATTCCAAATCCGGTGTGTGAAAAACAAAATGAAGCCAAAAGACAAAACAAACAAAAATAACATTAGTCCCTCGGGTTGTCTGTAAGTTTGGTCACCACCCCAGCACCACCATCACCGGCACAAAGCTAATGAAAAACATCTGAGACATGAACATGATTTCGGGCATCTGCACCTTTGTTCTTGCTGTCTCCACACTTCACCTTTCTGAGCATTTTCCTAATTTCACCTGCACCCATTTGCAAGCCTTCCTCCCCTGGGAGGCCTTTCCTGACACCTGAGGCGGCTGTAGTTGGGTTTCCTCCTCTAAGTGTCCATAGCAAACTATATCTCCAACAGCATTTTAACCTCTATGAATCTCTTCTTGAACTTGGAGAAGAAAAAAAAAAGTGGTCACATGTTATATTAATTAATTAATCTCTCATTTCCCCATTTGCTTCCTTACTGCGTACTATCCCATTGTATCACTACAATACTACAAAGTACCAGTTTTTTAGATTACCCTTTCCTCTAAAAACCGTTAAAAATAAATAAGCAGAATAATGACTACACAACAATAAAACCCAGGTTTATGAGATCCATAAGGTTGGACTGACTTTGTCGAAGTCAGTCTAACCTCTAAAATAGAGGAATGACATCAGATACAAAAATTTCTGCCATAGCTGCCTTTTTTTTTTTTTTTTTAGTTTCCATTTAAATTCCAGCTAGCTAACATAACATTATTGTAATAATGTAATATTAGTTTCAGGTGTACAATAGGGTGATTCAACACTTCCATACCTTAGCTGGTGCTCATCCCAAGTCCTCTCCTTAATCCCCACCATCTATTTCACCCCCATCATCCACCTTCCCCCTGTCTGCCACTGCTTTTAACTGCTACGTCTACCATGGAAATCCCGATGGTCACCCTGATGGGCCAATGCTGGCTTAAACTTCCCCAGAGCTTCACTTGTCCAACTGCTGAGCCACCTGCTATGGTTCTTAACGAGAGAGCATGTTCACATCCGCTGAGGTAAGCCAGACCAACAGGCTCCCACCACTGGGCTATCCATTGGAAAGTCCTCATGCTCAGTGCTTTCAAGTACATACCCAGCCTTCTCACAGGTTATCAGCCAGATCTGGGAATTGTGGCCAAGTTGATCACGAAATGTGATATATCACCAACTTAGAACCCCTCTGCCCTTCTCTTCCTCAGAAATGACTTAAGAGAAAAGGTAGGTTTTTCAGGCACTTTGGGTCGGGTTGTCCTTCCCCTGTCCGATGAGGTTACATGCTCATCCTTCCAAGAGACATGCTTAGTTTCCCAGCTGCCACAACTCACTCCCACCTCAGTGACTCCAGAGCGATCTACTTTTCCCCTATCAAATAAATCCAATGTATCTATGTATGCATCCATATTCTCAAGGTACACTACTCTGCCCCTGCCCCCTTTTTAAAAAGACTGCTCTTGGTGAGTTGAAAGTGGATTCCTGGCATGTAGAAGAGGGAAAGAACATTTCATCTCTGGCGTGTGCACCACCAGAATAAAATGTACGATTCTGTATGGCAATCATCCAGCTCCATGTCAGGACATGCAATTAGCCTGTGGATTTGTTCAGAGCAGGATTTATATCTCATTTATGTCCATATGTCTCATTTATGTACATCTTATTTCTATCTACGTCCTCCATTTCTTAGAAACTGCTGCAGAGCTGGAATCTAAGGATTTATTTATTATTTAATGAAAGAAAGATCAGTCAACGTAATGACTTCCTGCTAGGGTCTCCTCTTGGTACTGTGTTCAAAATGAAAAAGGCCCTTCATCTGTGGCCACCAGAATTATATTCCTGAAAAAAGACATCTGACTTTTCCTTTGATAAATCCGCTTACATGTTATCTGGCTTTCTGGTTATCGTCTACTAAGAAGCAATAAACCTAGGATGTTCTAGTAACAATACAAATGGAAGTACTTTGAGCAAAGCCCTCTAGAGAGTCCCAGGGGAGAAAGACCCAGTATGAAATTGTTTCAGTCTCCTCTCTGAAATGCAGATAAGAGGGCTATCAAAATCTTCAACACATATGGACCTACTTGTTTGACAAGTGAGGCCGTGTGCACATGGTGTCCACAGGTTCTGGCTCTAGCTCTGCTGCCAGCTTACTGGGTGACCCTGGAGAGGTCTCTGTCTCTCTCTCCGCCTCAGTCTCCCTTTTCTAAAAGTCAATAGCAGGTAATAGATTATCTCCATGCTCATTTGAAAAATTATACCCCTGTTCATGCAATTCCTTGAAGCTCATATAGGCTGCGTGCCTATAATTAAAGGTGACATGTTGTTCTGACTCACATGTCCTTCCCTTTACCATTTGCCCTCAGGTGGCAAGTTGGCCAGGGGACACCTATCAATATACCCCAGCACCTTGCATCCCAAGAGAAATGCCGTTATCCGAGAGCTGGTACTTGGTTTTCAAAATCTTGAACGGTGGCTATTTACTGCTCCCTAGTGGTACAAAGAAGCTTCTGCAGCTGTCCAAAGAAAATGTCTCTGAGATGTGGACCCCTCTCCTATCTTACTGGAAGGATTAATGACCAAAACATGTAACATGCCAGCATAGTGCCTGTTACCAAAGAGCAGCTGAACAAATGCATGTGCACCTGTCTCTTCTAAAGGAAACCGGCCTCACTCTATGGGTTTAGAAGACCCTTTAAGCATAGTATGTTTGTAGAATAATTTAGAGCATTTAATAATAACAAAACCAACAGTAAATTTACTAAGTAACATTCACTAAATAACAACAAGAAATTAGAAGTGACCCAAGCAGAAAAGGGGTAAAGCAACTCTGAAGAAAGAATGTTCATACATCCATTCCTTCTTTTATTCATAGTTCATGAAGGTGAAAAAATGAGCAAGTCTATCACTTATCAGCTTCTACATGTCCAGTGTTTTATGTTTTATTACATTTAATGCACAGAAAAATCTAATGGTGTAGGAGTTGCTAGCCTCATTCTATATAGAGGGAAAGTGAGGCATAGTGAGAACATAATTAGTTAAATGTCCCATGGTTAATAACACATGGCCAGCCTCCAGAATTTAACCCAAGCCAGTGCTGCTCCAAATCATATCTTCTCCTAACCCATTACCTAGGCTTCTAGGGGTTTTAAAATAATTTTCTCCTTCCACCCATATTACAGATGGAGAAACTAACTCAGAGAGATACTATGTGTCCAGTGGTGCTCTGGTTAAGTGTTTACAAGCAGCTCAGGGTGGTGGTGGCAGCGGCAGATGTAGAGTATTTGCTAATTTCCATGTCTATTTTATTGAAAGTGGAGTTGGGAAGCAAGGTGCACAATTGGGCACATCACGGGTCTTGTGCCTTATAGCAATATCCTACAAGTATGCACTCAGTACCACCATGTCCTGCACAGACGTGAACAAGGGCTGAAGGGCCTGGGTCTGACTCCCACTCTCTTCTACTTTCTCGCCTGGATGGTACAACCTGAGAACGGCTAACATCACCCTGCTAATCATCTCACTGACCGACCGTGTTAGTTTCAGATTCCTCCCTTTTCCTACTGACTCTGGCTTCATGACATGAGGAGATTAAATCTCAAAGTGAAGTGGCAAGACATTCGTGGAGTTTGAAATGAGTGGCCATCCATCTGGAGTAATACTGCTAAGTCCAGAGAAGAGGTGTCCTTCCTCCCGGTGTGGTTCCAGTTACTACCAGCCCAACCTCTGTAATATGTCTTATCCCAGTGGACTGTGTCCCCCATGGAAGCAGAATGTTTGTCTTTTTTATACACATTGCATCCCTGACATGTAGAACAATGGACTGTTCCACTGTGGATACTCAATAAATACTTGATGAATAACTATCTCTGGCCACTGTATTAAAATTTCACCATACAGTAAATTTCTTACTACTCTCTGATACTTGATAGGTCACTTAAATTCTCTGGACCTATGTTTTTTCATCTTCAAAATGAAGGAAAGGCTAGTTGTGGGTGTGTGGTAGAATTGAAATGATGTGCATCAAGTGCTAGGTATACAATAAACAAAGAACAATTCTTGTTTTCATCATCATCATCATTAATAATAATTTAGCCTTTCCATTTCCAAGATCCCCATAATGTAACAGGATCCCTGAGAGAGGTAGGTACTGATCACCAGTACCTTATACACATTTGGTGAAGAATGTTATATTATTTATCTCACTTGATCTCAGAACTTCTCTATATTAAGACAGGTATTAAAAATGCTGTTTCAAAGATGAAAGAGAGCCTAAGCAATTAGCAGCTTCTGGGATTTTTTTTCCCACCAAAGCTTCTCTGCTTGGGTAAGTTTTCTGTGGTGCATTACAGCCAAATTTGTCCTATTATCATGAAGGCTTCCCTGCCTCCTCCTCCCCAAAGGGGCTTTTCCCTCTCTGTGCTCCCACCGCATGGGACAGCTATACCTACTATGGCAGTCATGGTTGTCATTCATTCCTCTACTTGTTTAAAACCTATTTAGTGACTGCCTTCTAATTGGAGGGAATTCTTCTCAGCCTTAGGTACATAGTCATAGGCAATGTGGATAAGACTTTCTGCCCAAACAGAGCTCAGATCTAGTGAAAGAGATAGATATAAAAATCTAAGTGGCTGGAATTGAGATAGTAAAGGGCAGCCTGGGATTACATTGACATTGTTTCTTTTTTAAGCAAAGGCACATCATACATTGTCTAGGAAAAATAGGAATCCCTAAAGGGATTTAAGAAGAATAGTGATTTGATCAGATTTAATTTTAAAAGAACAGTGTCTCTGGTTTTCTGGGTTTTCATGTTTTTGTTGGCTGGTTGTTTTTTTTTGTTTTTTTTTTTAAGAGAATGTGACTGTTTTCAACACTAGTTGAAAGCAAAGGCCACATTCAGCATTCCTATAGCATCTGGCAAGGTAGCTGGCCTACAGTAGGCACTTAGGGGTTGTTTGCTGAAATAATGAATGAAAAACAGTAACAACGAAGATTTATTGGGCATTATATTGGGCACATCTGTACATATTCTATAATCCTACAGTGATCGACCAAAGCAGTCACTATTCGGCCAATTGGGAGCTTAGAAGACTAGCATACAGAGACGTGGTACCACTTGGTAGGTGGCGAAGCCATGATTCAAACTGGCCTGGAATGTTCTTTGTTCTGGTTCTGCATTCTTCCTACAGCAATATTCCATGACTCATGCTATCCCCTGTGGCCTCACAGTAGTTACTTAACAGTGTAGACTCTTAAGTTTTTGCTTAGTCTCCTATTCTTCTCAATTCTCCAGGCCCTGGATGTCATCCTCATCTGATACTTCTTCTTTTTAAAAAAGATTGATTGATTGACTGATTTGAGAGAGAAAGAGAGAGAGATGGAGAAAGCACGAGCTGGAGAGGCAGAGGGAGGGAGAATCTCAAGCAGACCCCGTGCTGAGTGCAGAGACATGGGGCTCGATCTCATGACTCTGAGATCATGACCCTGAGATCATCACCTGAACTTAAGCCGAGAGCTGGATGTTTAACCCACCTTACCACCCTGACACCTCTCATCTGATACCTCCTTTGACACCATAACCATTCTACGTGCTCAGGCACCTCCTCGTCTTACTGTGGGAACTCCATCAAGTTCCAGTGGAAAGTCTTTTCAGCATCAATTCCACACCAGTCCCCAGTACCTGACCATTAGTATGTCCCTGGCTCCTAGGCATCTCATTTCTAAGCCAGCTTGGGTCAAACAGCAGTGGCCCTTCATTTTTCCTTATCTAGCCATCAGAAACCAGGGTCCTAGTCTACTCCAGGGTCCTAGAAGGTGACTCCTAACTTATAAAGCACAATCTACACTACACAATTTTTTTCTGTTTTTCTCTTTCCAGCTTTATTGAGATAGAATTGACACATGACATTGTGTAAGTTTAACATGCACAACTTGTTGATTTGATAAACTTGTATGTTGCAAAAGGATTTTGTTAACTAATACCATAGTGTTAGCTAATACCTCCATTGTATCACATAACTACCATTTTTCTTTTTCTGGTGAGAACATTTAAAGATCTACCAGCAACTTTCAAGTATGTAATACGGTATTATTATTACTTTTTAAAGATTTTATTTATTTATTTGACAGAGATTACAAGTAGACAGAGAGGCAGGCAGAGAGAGAGGAAGGGAAGCAGGCTCCCTGCCAAGCAGAGAGCCTGACACGGGGCTCGATTCCAGGACCTGGGATCATGACCTGAGTGGAAGGCAGAGGCTTTAACCCACTCAGCCACCCAGGCGCCCCTGTAATATGGTATTATTAACTATAATCATCATGTTGTACATTAGCTCCCCAGAATTTCTTCTTCTTATAACTGAAAGTTTGTACCCTTTCAGCAACATCTCCCCATTTCTCCCCATCCCCAGACCCTGAAAACCACCATTCTATTCTGTGTCTAGGAGTTCAACTTTTTTTAGATTCCACATACAAGTGAGATCATGCAGTATTTATTTATCTTATGGTGTTTTAAATTCAAAGTGTTCTATGTTTTATAGTTCCTATCAAGAATTGCTTTGGCTCTTAGGAGGAGGAAATCAAAAACAAATGTCACAAATAAATCAGGAGTTTTGTTATTCCTGTGTAACAAGAAATCTGGAGGTAAGCAATCCAGGGCTTCTAAAGCTGTTTCAAGATGCCACCAGGAACCCAGGTTTTTCCTATCTTTTTGTTCAGTCCTTCTTCAACATGTGTTGGTCACCAAAATGGCTGAGCTCCTTCCAATATCACAGTCATGCCCTAGACAAGAGGAAGGAGAGGAATATAAAATAAAAGGAATATACTGGCTGGGCAGACTCCTTTTAAGGACCGTTTTCCGAACCCTACCAATACCTCTGCTTGTGTCTGATTGGCTAGAATCTAGTCACATGGCCATTCCCACTTCACGTCTTGTTTGTTTTCCCGGTTAATGTTTTAAACTGGGCTCTTCTTGTTGTCAAGTGGATGCAGCCATTTACTAAGTATCAAAGTGCTCCTTCTATATTATTTCATTTATTCCTCAGAACAGGCCTTTAAGAACACATGATGAATTGTAGGTGTAAGGTAAGTTTCCTGCTGCCTTCTAGAGATATGGATGATGAATAGGGTCTTGAACAGATATAAACTACTGCCTATCCCTGTGCTCCTTCAACTAAGCTCTACTTCCTCCCACTGGGTAGGCCTTTAACAAAAGACTGCATCCCCATTTGGGATCAACATATTAATTACACTATAATTCATTTTTTTTTAAATGTGGAATCACATGGTCTCACAAAGCTGAGAAGAAAGAGAAGCAGAAAACGCTCGGAGTGTATCTCACACTGGGGATGAGGATGTTATTTTTCTCCTACCAGTAGTTTCTAAATGTATCCAGCCAACAGAAATCAGTGAGAAGATTTTGAAAAACTGTATTTCTGAACTCTGTTCAGAGTCTCTACTTCAGAAGCCTTAAGCAAGAGTCTGCTCTGCTCTTTATACAAATGTGGAGATCTCTGTGATCCCCTCTGCATGGAAACTGGCTTATATTTTCTGGATACATAGCCCTTGTCAGGAATTCTCTATCTGCTTTGTGAATGCACTGCCTCATGGAAGCCTACTATCTATGTGAGATAGAGAGCAAGTGCAACTCTCATTTTTCAGATAATGTAGCTGAGGCTTATCAGGTAAAAACCACTTCATTAAGGGCCCATGGCTAATGGATGGTGTTTTCAGGATTCCTAATCAGGTCAGTCTGACTGTGAAGCCCATGGATTTTTCCATTCTGATATGCTGCCATGTCTGTGTCTGTCTAGCCAAGAAGGAAGAACATCCTTGACGCATGCCAGAATCATTTCTCACCAGCATCCCCACATTCCCTGTGCTGACTAAGAAATGCCTACACAAATCTTGTATCACTACTTCCCAGCAGTCCCTGCCTCCATGGTTTCCCCAGACACCTGTTCCAATGGTCCCAAAGGACTGACAAATGTCATCTACGCAGACAAGTTGGGGGTGGGTTAAAGGAGGGCAAAGGGATGGATGAGACTATGGAGCCAGGCTGGAAAATTAACTTTCCAAATAATTTTTGGTTGGCACAAAGTGATTTTTCCTTGGGCATTTTTCCTCTTCCAGTTTTGTAATTCATATTTACTTTTAGTGAAATTCAGTCCATCTGTATTTGATTCATTCACACTTAATTCACCAGCAGACGGCTCTGTCACAGAAACAGATTTCGACGTCCCTGTAGCGATTTGCCGTAGACCCGGGGTCTGTCCCCAGGAATGCCAAGGCAAGGTAGCTTGTGAGAAGCATGTGGAAAAGCAGGTGAAGTGCTTTCACTCCTCCCACCCCAAGATGTACACCTCTCTATTCTGTTTCCCCTCTGTATCAGGCAGCTCTGATGGTCTTCACAATTATTGTGTAACCAGGCTTGTACCCAAATCTCCCTCTGATAGCTACTTTTCGTTTATCTGCAAACATACTCGCATTTCTCTCATTCTAAAACACAAAACAGACACATCGCCCCCAAACAGAAAAATAGCAAACAACAATGCCCTTTCCCAACTCCATTCACCCTCCAATACTTCCACATCAACTCATGGAAAATGTGCACTCTGCGTGCCAGCCCCTATCCAGTATTTCTTATTCTTCTGTTCCATACATCTGCTCTGGCACTTGGCTGAGACCTTCTAATGAGGGTTACCATTTTTTAATGGCCAAACTCAATGATGATGTTCTGTTACTGTCTGATTAGTTTCTCTGTTGCATTTGCTGCCTTAGACAGTTTCCTCCTTCCGCAAACTCCATTGTACTGGTTTCCTCCCTTCTTCACCTTCTCCTTTTTCCCTTCTCTTTTGGATCTATATGTATCTATCCATTCTTATTCATAAAAAAAAAAAAAAGAAAAAACTACACAGACTGAAATTTTGGGGACCAGAATGTCTGGGTTCAAATCCTGCCATGCCACTTCCAAACTGTGTGACCTTGGTCAAGTGACTTAAGCATCTCTGTGCCTCAGTTTCCTTAAATGAAAATTAGGGAAAATTATAGTTCTTAACTCAGAGGGTTGATGTAGAGATTATCTTAATTTACTATCCATAAAATTCTTCAAAAAGCACCTAATATCATAAGTAATACTCAATAGATTTTAACTGATAAGATTGGTACTAAGCACTAAGCACACCCTAATGATCTGTAAATGCTTATATAGTAGGACTTATGACAGATGGTAATATATTCTAATGAAATCATTGTGATTCTTTTAAAATTAAGTTGGATGCATTTTCTGCTCTATAGGAGACACTATCCAAGCCTATAGAGGTAAAATAGTGTGCAAAAGGTTTTTCTCACATACATGCACCCTTTAGGTGCACCCTTTAACCTTAGTTTCTTTAACAGAAACTAAGGTTAAACTATTGCTTAATAATATAATAAAAAGAAAAGCAATGGAAAAATATACAACTTACTAAACTAATTATAAGAAGGCTAGAGTGGTCACATAAATATTAGTTAAAGTAACATTCAACACAAAAAGTATTGCCACAGGAATATAGAGACATTTTATAATAATCTAAAGATCAATTCATTAAAAAAATATGAACTCATATATGTGTATGCAACTAATTAAAGGAAGCAATAAATAAATCCACAACCAGAATTGGAAATTTTAATTCTCTTCTCACAGCATTAAAATAAAAAAGCCAAGGAACAAAGACTAGACCAAAAAAATCAGTAAAGCTATAAAAATTATAAATGCTGTCAATCACCATTGGTCTAGCTTCATTTACAGAAAACCACATCCAACAACTGCATAATACACATTCTCTTCAAGTTCATTAGTAATGTTCACCAAGATAGAAAGTATGTCAGGTCACAGAAAGCCTCAATGACCTAGAAACATTTCTTCCTTATAGATTTTATTCACTGATTGCAACCAAATCAAATTTGAGTATCATAAAAGTAAGATATCTAGCAATGTATCTGATGTATGGAAATTAACTTACAGTCAATTATAGTTACACATAACTTACAGACAATTGAAAAATGAGGAAAACAAAAAACTGTTATCAGCTGAATGATATGCAGAGATCACATATGTCAAAATTATTGGAATACATCTAAAGCAGTACTTAGAGAAAAAAAACAGCCTAATTAAAACAAAAATTCTCTTTATCAAAGCAGAGAAGACATCACTAAATTTCCTACACATACTACAAACATAGATAATATTATCAAATTCAACTAAGATAAAATGCAAAAAACAATCTTTGAAAAATACACAACTTAAAAACTAATACAAGAAGTAATATAAACTGTAAATAGCTCTGTATGTTTTAAATCTATGATTTTCAAAGTCTGGTCCTCAAACCAGGACTATCAACATCATGAAATGCATTACTAAAATGAAATTTTTAAGCGTCACTTCAAAAAAACCACTGAGCCAGAAATTTTGAAAGTGATTTTCGACTATTTGTTTGAAAGTCCATGAGCCAATTCCAATGCACATTCATCTTTGACAACTACTCTTTTAAAGAAATTGAATTTACTGTCAAAAATACTCACACAAACAAATCCCAAGATGCAGCTGTTATTACTGGTAAATGCTATCCAAGAGTTAAGGAATCATTAATAGTAATCACGGAAAATAGGAGACCAGAGAACACTTCATCACTACTTTCATGAGGCCAGTACCCTAAGGGAAAAATTGAAAAAAGATATTGTAAGTAAATAAAATGACAGATTGATACCTCTCATTAACTTAAGAGAAAAAATCCTGAACAAAATATTAACAAATAACAATATGGAGCACCTGGGTGGCTCAGCTGGTAAAATGTCCAACTCCTGATTTCAGCTTTGGTCATGATCTCAGGGTCATGGGATTGAGCACCAGGTTGGGCTCTATGCTGGGTGTGGAGCCTGCTTAAGATTCTCCCTTCCCCCATGGGCACCTGGGTGGCTCAGTGGGTTAAGCCTCTGCCTTCGGCTCAGGTCATGATTTCAGGGTCCTGGGATCAAGTCCTGCATCAGGCTCTCTGCTCGGCAGGGAGCCTGCTTCCTCCTCTCTCTCTCTCTGCCTGCCTCTCTGCCTACTTGTGATCTCTCTCTGTCATATAAATAAATTTTAAAAAAATCTTAAAAAAAAAAAAACAAAAAAGATTCTCCCTCCCCCTCTGCTACTCCTGTTCCATGCATGCTCTCTCTCAATGGATCTGTCAATCAATATCAATCTAACAATACATAAAAGGGATTAAGTGACCTCTGACCCAGTAAGAAACAGGTTATTTTCATTTTTTAAAAAAGTCAAGCAATGACCTCCATGCTATTCCTTATGTCCCACCTATAAGTGAAACCATATGATAACTTTCTTTGCTTGAGTTGCTTCACTTACCATAATCTCCTCTAGTTTCATCCATGTTGATGCAAATCCTGGGTATTTATCCTTTCTGACACCTGAGTAATATTCCATTGTATATATGAACCACATCTTCTTTATCCATTCAGAGGGGTGGAGGGAGGGGAGATGGGTGAGCTGGGTGATGGATATTAAGGAGGGCACATATTGCAAGGAGCACTGGGTGTTATATGCAAACAATGAATCATGGAACACTACATCAAAAACTAATGAAGTACTATGTGGTGACTAACATAATAAAAAAAAAAGTCAAGCAATGAAATTACTTATACTAACAGAATAAAAGAGAAAAAGCATAATTATATCTTAATAAATTCTAAAAAAAATCATGAAAAAGTTCAATATGTATCTATGATTTAAACTTTTAACTAAAAATGAAAAAAGGAACTTTTATTAGTATGATAAAAGCATCTGCTATAGCAATACTAACAATGGATGAACCATGAATAGCTTATAAGCACATTTAAAATTCTAAGCACCATTAATCATCAGGGAAATGTACACTTGAATCATAACAAAGTGTTACTAAAAGAATGGTAACACCGAATATTGATGAAGTTGGAGAGTAACCAGACTCTATTGCATTTCTGGTAGAAGTATAAAATGGCACAACTACTTTGGGATAAAATTTTGGTATTTTCTCATCAAATTTAAACATGCCTCTGTTGAAATTCTAGGTGTTTAGCCAAAGGAAATGAAAATCTATGCTTACAAAATGACTGGGAAAATATGTTCACAGAAACCTTATTTCTAATAGCCTAAAACTAGAATGGATAAGCAAATTGTGATATATTCACATCATGGAATAATATTAAGTAAGAAAAATATAACATTTTTTATATAGTCAGCAACTCTTGAGTAGACATGCTGAGCCCAAGAAGACAGACAGAAGAAAATAAACTGTATGATTCTGTTTATAGGAATTCCTGGTATAGGTGAAACTGATCCATGATTTAAAAAAAAAAAAAGAAAAAGAAAAAATCAGAGCAGTCATGCCTCTGGGGAATACTTCAACTGGGAACGGAGGGAAAATTCTAAGTTGACAGTTTTATTCTATAGATAGGTACATGGGTTGCATGGGTGGATGCATTTGTCAAAGCTAATGGAATTGTAACTTAAAACTGTGCATCTCCTAGAATTAAATTTTATCTTTAGAAAAACAATGTATTTCTTTAAACTGACAGCCAAACTGCTGGCTTGGTTGACCTTCAACAGCAAAAATGTTGATTAAAGTCTATCCTAAATGGAAAGATACTAAATGCTATATTGTAAAGTTCCCCCAAAGTCTTCCATATGACTATTCTGTTTGATTTTGTATTTGATTTTTGCTGTCTTAAAGCCAATATCAATATTTATCTGCAACTTGGGAAGCCCTTTCTTTGCCAGAAATATGTAAGTTCTCTCTTCCTCTTGTTATAAATGGGATAAGCCCTACCAAACATTTTTTTTTTTTGGAAATGAATGAGGGTAACATTAATTTCCCAATAGCTCAACACCCAGTTTTTCAACAGTGTTAACTATTTTCATGTGTTTAGTCTTTCATTGGTGGAGTTACTCATTTCTGAATATAAATCTCCCTTTTGATGGACACTAAAGAGATATTTGGTTTAGTTTATATTTTCCCTTTAATCAATTTCCAAAACTAAATAACCTCCTTTTTACCTTAACATTGCTTAACAGGAAAATGCACCTGGAATCATATGTTGGTGCCTGCAAGTGGATAGATATACAAATGGGAACAATATTATCTTGCCTTTATGAAATACTGAGAACACTGGAAAATGGGACAAGATAAGAAGTGGTAAATAAAATTCTGGTGTAATGTCCAGTGTTGACTTATATTAAAT
Organism: Lutra lutra; assembly: GCF_902655055.1. Classification (NCBI taxonomy): domain Eukaryota; kingdom Metazoa; phylum Chordata; class Mammalia; order Carnivora; family Mustelidae; genus Lutra; species Lutra lutra. The sequence continues at coordinate 77,243,715 of NC_062290.1, forward strand.
ATCATATAATTTTATGTATTTTACATAATATTATGTAATAATATTCTAAAAACTGGAATTTCATCCAACACCTGCTAACTTTACAGGCTTAGCAGGCTATAATGTTCTATTATTTCAACAGGGATCTGAAAATGTATTGAGTCCAAATCCTTGAAAATACAGAGATGAAAACAAAATTCTACTCAATAAACGCAGAGTAAAGTAGGGGGACAGACATCTATACTAATAATAGTAATCTTAATAGGATGCGACAAATCCGAATACACAAAAACCAGAACACTGAAACACAGGTTTTAGGAATGATTATAAATGGCAGCTAACCCAATTCTGGGGAAGTATATTCTGCAAAAATCCAGAATTCTTCTCCATTATCCTTACCTTTCCCTCCCATCACCTCTATCTTCACCTAGCTTACTTCCATCTCTTTCAAGTCTCACGTCAATATCATGTTTGGAGACATCTTTTGTAAGCTCTCAGACTATGAAGTATCTTGCTATATACTTTCATAGAACCACATAATCTCTACATAACATTTATCACAATTGTAATTAAAGAATTGGGGGCTATTTATTTGTCTAACACCGAACTCATCTGTTAAAGTATAGGTATCTTGTTTGTTTTAGTCTTTGCTTTATCACCAGTGGTTACCATGTCCCTTGGTACATATTGGATGATCAAAAGACTTTTATGTAACATCAAGAGCAACAAGGAATGAATTAAGTCTTAAGGGAGAAATGATTTTCAGCGAAGGGCCTTCCAGAGATCTTTTCTTCTTTTACCTAAACTACAGCATGCAGCTATTCTGTGTGTGGCTGTTCTGTCAGCCATAATACTGATTAGAAGGAGCCTGCAATGAGCATGCAGGCTCTTGAGCAAAATTAACCCTGTGTTGCTGTAAGCTGTTAAGATTTGGGAATTGTCTGTTATAGCACCATAACTTAACTCATCCTAACTGATAGAATGGTCATATCCCAAATTCACTTCTGTTGATTAACACAGTACCAGGTATATTCTGAGTGCTATGGAGGTACATATAGATTAATTAAATGTGGCCCTTGGACTGCTACACCTCACAATTTCACAGTTCCTTCTTTCTAACAAACTAAATTCAGAAGAAATGCCTTCTTCATGTTTAATATGAGCTCTTAAACATTAGTGTACTTATGAGTCATAAAGTCAGATAGTTCTCATTTAGAAAAAGTAGAGGTTAACAAGTTTTCCAATCTCTCTGAAATTTAGATCTTTGCCATCATCATTGTTAAGATGGGAATAATACTGATAATAATACTGATCATGGAGGGGTTAACGCTCAATATGAGTTTATCTCAGGCCAGGCAATAAAGAGTAGTTATTTATAATAAAATATGAAAAGAGAGAATGTGACATATTGTTACTGTAAAAATTTTCTATTACGTTTTTCTTTATTAAATTTATTAAATTTTATTAAATCATATCTTATTCATTATTAGAGAAGAATTGTGGAGGTTAACACAGAGCTGGACATAGAGATGGCATAGGATTAATGAATGTTGACTTGAATTCTGTGAGGACTGAGAGAAGAAGGGGAGGCATTTCCACTCTGAGGATGTCAAGGGAAATTTCAAAATGTCAAAGAGGTGGAAACATTTGAACTTAAATCTTGAAGCCTTGGCAAAATTTTGATATGGTGAAGACAGAGCATGATTGTCAGAGAAAATAGCAAAGGAAAACATGAGTTAGAACTTCCTGGGATCTGTGAAGCAAATAGTCAGTAGTTAGTCCGGGTGCATGAAGGGCACATAAAATAAGAACTTTGCGAAAAGGCAGGCCAACATCAGAATACATAAAGCATCTCAAAGCCCATGTGAGAGTTAAGATTTCATTTACAACAAAAAAGAGCTACTGAAAGCAGCAAAAGAGAAATGAGGGGTGGAAAGAACGATGCTTCAGGAAGCCTGTACAAGAATACAGTGCTATGTGAAGTGCTTTATTTATATACAATTATCCTAGGAGATAGAAAACATTTATTTTCATTTTATATAAGAAAACTGAGACTCAGAAGTTAAATAACTTGCCCAAGTTAAAGCACCCATAAATGGGAAAGACACCATTTAAATCCAACATCTTCTTTGATGTCAATCTGTAGTTTTCCCTTTAAGACCCTAACAATAAATTTCACTCCAAGATTTTTCAAATGTATAGGAAAAACAACCCAGCTCTATGGTTTTTGAGCAAGTCCAAATGAATTTCCTTAACCTATTTCTTTTTCTTTTTTTTTAAACTTCAACATCATTTGTGAATATTTTTATTGAGGTGTAATTTTTTAAATTTTTATTTATTTATTTTCAATTTCTTTTCAGTGTTCCAGAATTCATTGTTTATGCACTGCACCCAATGATCCATGCAATATGTGCCTTCCTTAATACCCACCACCAGGCTCACCCATGCCCCCAACCTCTTCCCCTCCAAAACCCTCAGTTTGTTTCTCAGATGAACCATGAGAGACTGTGGACTCTATTTATTTTTCTTAAGCTGTATTATGAAGACGATTTGTAAAATGTAAAGTTTTAGAAGAATAGAAGCTAATAATAGTGCTAATTAGACAAACTTTGCTTAGAACAGTGTTCTTCAGATCTTCTAGTTCTCTTATCACTGAAGCACACAAAAAAGGAGAATATTGACTTATTTTCTTATTTCTAACCAAATATACCTAAATGCAATATTCACAAATCAAGAAGAATATTGACATCATAGAAATCCATCACAGTGCCCATCTTTGATTTGGGGTTTTATAGAAGGTTAAAAAGATGTTTAGGCTATAAAAGATGAACAGTCCAAGTGCTTTTCCCATAATGGTTACCAAACTGAGGAACACGTCAGTGGTGGAGGATATGACCTTTTTAGTCCAAGTGCTGCAGGACATGTGTAGGGGCTTCAATTATGGTTCAAACAAAATTAAAGGACCTCTGTATTCTGAGCACATATTCTTAGTGATTCAACATTTATATTCAGAAGATGAGTCCTAGGACAGGGTAAAAAGGATGACATATAATAGCAATTGTCTTTTACTAAATGTCCACCATGAACTAGATGATTTATTCATATTATTTTTAAATTTTCACATCTTTCCAGGGCATATACTACTATCTCCATGTTGTAGATAAATGAAATGAGGATCAGAATACTTTAAAAAGTTGTCCAAACCCTTCTAGACAGTATGTGCCTAAGTGGAGATTTTAACATACCCTTTTGGAGTCATAGACCTATATGCTTTCTATTCAATGACCTTGCCCAAGTTCCCTTTACCCATCACCTCCAGTTCTTTCTTTTGTCCTATTCCAAGCAACAGATACTCTCTCTTTTCAAACTCTCTCCTCACATGATTCTCCCCCAAAGATAGTCACCAATTGAACTTTAATTTTCTTACCTTTCTATTACTTAAAATAAATTCAGATAATCCTCTTTTTATCCTATAGGCTTAAACTTATCAGGGTGATCACCCAAAACGGGGTGGTTGTGCCCATCTTAAATGGGGACACAATGACTTCACCCTACCCATGGTGCTTTATCATTTTTTACCCAAAGAAATAAAATACTCTCTCCAAGAGTTTGGTGAATGGGATTGTCCACATTTGATTATATGAATCTTTAATTATTGGGCTGTCTTACTTGCTGGTTATTGAATCATCTCAAATTCTTGGAGATACAGAGTTTAGACAAATAATGAATTAAGTTATCCCCAGAAGTGAGATTAAAAACCAGTTGGCTTGTTGCTCTTGTATCTTCTTCCATATCTAGAGTAATGGAGGAAATGGAAACTAGATAAACAATGAAAGGAAGGTGGTCTACCATTTATTCATATTTCCTAGATCTGATGCGCTTGTCCATTGATCACAAGTGTCCTGCAATATAGACATTATCTCGTTTTATGAATGAGGAAACTGAGGGTTAGGGTGGTGGAGTCCCTTGCGTATATCTTCCTAAGAACAGGCACCCTTCCCACTGTATGTTCTGACAAAATACCTCTCCAATCCTTATTAAAGAGCAACAGAAAACTCACTCTGTGGAGGAATTTTTTGCAAGTTAACTTTTATTTGAATGAGTTTGGAAAGAGGATCACACTGCTCTGTAAGTCTGAACATTCATGCTTAGGGTTATCTAACGTGGAGGTGGAGAGAAGTGTTCAGGATGGATTAGTGGAGATTGTCTCAAGAGGGATTAAAAAAAAACAGGCTCAATATCTGATGCATACTTACACATCACGCTATGAGGAACAGACCTGCTGAGAAAGTGATGCATCAGAACAGTACTTTTTTATGCAGCAAAGCCTCATTTGTTCTGTCATGGGGGATCCCCAGGGCCACAAGACATCAAAACTCAATATTTCGTAATGGTGGTTGGAGGACATTTTACTGCAGTTCCATGATTTTCTGGAGTAACCTTAGAATGTTACAGCTGGCCTGTTGAGGTCACAGTGAAGAGACTTTGACAAATGGTATTGGCTTTTCTAGGAACAATCACCTCCTTGATTCTTTTCTGGGAAGATGCTGGTAGGAAAAATCAGAGTGAGGATTGTTAATGTTTTGCTGATGCTTGTTCTGTTCAATAGGGGCAATGCAACTCAACCACTACACTGTGTGCCCTTGGGACACACACTGGAGCTTATTCATCTTGGTATGTCCCGCTCCCCACATACTGTATGCCGTTTGCCTTTAATCCAGATAACCATGCCTGGCAGCTATCTGAGATTCAGTTTCAGACAAGGGAGACAGCAACACTTAGAGCCTTGCAGAGAAGACAATGTCAAAATTAATCTTTGAGAGAGGACAAGAGTTAAGGGGGCAAAAAAGGAGGTGAAGACCGTCATCTCAGAAAAATAAAGCAGTGCCTGAAAAATGCACCAGGGATGGCAACAAGAGCATGGCGGTTTGTACCTGTACCCGAGACTGGGTGAGGAGCTGGTGGGGAGGACTGGGAGACAGTGCTGAGGAGCTCTGCAGAACTGTGTCATGAAAAAGCCCTTTAAGTCAGCAAGGGAATATAGATTTTATTCTGAAGGCAGTTACTGAAGGGTTTTACAATGAAGGTCAGATTTATGTTTTGGAAATCTGACTCTGAACAAAACAAAAAAAATATCTAAAACTTGTATACGGCAAAGACTACGTGAACAAAGAATGGCAAGTAGAATACAGATTGGCAAGAAAGGTACTAAAGACTCCTAATGGAAACAGGAAATTCACAGAAGTGATCTCATATACTTAGGAATCATGCTCAATCTCACTCACCAGTGAGGAAATGCAAAATAAAACAGCACATAATAATTTCTGCCCATCTGGTCAGCACATTTTAAGACACTAATAACATCTACTCCTAATGAAGGTGTATTTATAATGTTGGTGAAATTGTTACAATTTTTCAGGTGAGTTATTTGGTAGCATCTGTGAACATTTAAAACTTCCCAAATGCTTTGAGTTGGCAGTCCCACAACTAGCCATCTATTCAAAAGAATTAAAAGCCCCACATGAAAGAGGTACATAAGCTATTCATTATAGCATTCCTTATAAAAAGCCAAACAGAACAGAAACTTAGAGAGGAATAACCTGTGTTGATTAGTCTCCCTTTACCTTTCCAGATCTGTTCTCAGCCTCTCCTAACTATGTCACAAGGGCTCCTGGCCCTCTGGTGTCTGATAGGCATCAGAAGATGACAGAAAAGAGAGAAGATCAGCAAGGGTAGACCTTGCCCCAGCTTCCTGCAAATTTTGGCCTTGATAAGGGTTCTTTCCCTGCTGTGACCACATTGCAACCATCTCTCTCCCACAACCACACATCCAGCCAGGTTCTGGTAACTATGCTCTGTTCTACTTCCTCTCAAGGCTTTGGGGTGTAATGGCTTCTCTCCCTAAATACTGGTTTCACTAAATTCTCCTAAACTCACTTTTTGAGTGTGCTGACTGTTCCCTGCTGGAACCCAACTGAAGAGGAGAAGATGAATGAGAGAGGGTAAAATTGGTTAAGACAGGTGGGTTGGTCCCCAGAGGATTCCTGTGTGACACACAGGGAAGAATAGGGACATATTCTAGTGATATTTAAGGCAAATTTTAGTGACATATAAGACACAATAGTTTGTGTAATACACAAAGGCAATCTCTTTCACAGGCACACTCAACGAATTATCAACTTGCTATCGTTTAGGACACTTGGATCAGGGAAGGAGAGCCCAAAGAAAGGATAGGTATTGTATTACCCATGAAAAACTATCAGGGGAACTTAACGTTCCTTAAATTTGTCCCATCTCTAGCTCCAGGAATATCTGTCAGTCTCCTAAAGATTCTGGAGTTCACAGAGGCAGTTGAGATAGCTTGGGGATTGAGCATTCGGGCTCTGACCTGTCCTGATTCCTCTCTGTATAGCTGTATGATCTTAGCAAGCTATGTAATCTGCATGCCTCAGTCCCCTCATTTTCGAAATGTGGATACTACAAGCACCTCTCTGATTTAGTAGTTATCAGGATTAATAAATTACTACATATAAAGATATCTTATAATCATGCTTGGCACATAGTAGGGGCTTAATAAATACCGGTAGTCATTATTACCTACTCATCCTGGGCCACTGTGGACAGAATGGACCCAGAGCCCAGCTGCAAAGACAAAAAGGAGCAGACAAAATGGTAATGGTTTCATTCTTTCTTTACCTATGCATGCAGCTTGAAATCCACAACCACATAAAAAGAGAACATGTGGAAATTGTTATACAGTCTTACTTTCTTTTTTTTTTTTAAAGATTTTATTTATTTATTTGACAGAGAGAGAGATCACAAGTAGACAGAGAGGCAGGCAGAGAGAGAGAGGGAAGCAGGCCTCTTGCTGAGCAGAGAGCCCGATGCGGGACTCGATCCCAGGACCCTGAGATCATGACCTGAGTGGAAGGCAGCGGCTTAACCCACTGAGCCACCCAGGCACCCCTTACTTTCTTTTTTGATAGGGTACTGAACTGATGGACTGGTGATGGCTTTGGAAGCAGAGAGTCTTGATTTTAAAAAAGCATCTGACGGGGTTCTTCCCTAGCCCCGTTCAAATCTCCTCCCTCCCTAGGAGGCTCCCAGAACACCTGCAATGGGGTTATCTCCCACTACCTTACACTCCAGGAGCCTTGTGAACTGCTTCTTTGCCACAGGAGGCCACTCTGTCCTTGGACAGGGTCCTTCATGTGTGTGTATGACATGCTCCTAGACTGTGAACTGATGGAGGTCAATATTATGGCTCTCAATGAGAAAGGTGCTATCAAGTACATAATACAATATTATAACTGGAAATCTATACTCTTTCGCCAACATCTTCACATTTTCTTCATCCCCCTGGCCCTGGTAATCACTGTTCTATGTTTTCAGTGTTTGGCTTTTTTGGATTCCACATATAAGTGATATCATTTCAGTATTTGTCTTTCTCTGTTACTTCACTTAGTGTAATACCCACACATTTCATTTAGGTTGTTGCAAATGGCAAGGACTGCTTCTTCTTATGGCTGAATCATACTCCATTGCATCTACAGATCACGACTTTATCCATTCATCTGTTGATGGACATTTAAGTTGTTTCCCTATCTTGGCTATTGTGAATAATACTGCAATGGACACAGTAGAGCAGGTAGCTTTTTGAAATCCTATTTTCATTTCCTTTGGGTAAAAATCCAAAAGGAGAATTGCTGGATCATAGGAGGTTCTGTCTTCAATGTTTTCAGGAACTTCTGTACCGTTTTCCACAGTGGGTGAATCAATTTACATTCCCACCAACAGTGCACAAGGGTTCCCTTTTCTCCATATATATGCACTATATAGTTGAAAGTTGCTAGGCGAATAGATTTTAAATGTTCTCACCACAAAAAAAGGAAATGGTAATGATGTGATATGATGGAGGCATTAGCTAAATCTATGGCAGGAATTATTTTGCAATGTAGACGTGTGTCAAATCAACATGTTGCACAACTTAAACTTACATAATGTTATATGTCAGTTATATCTCAAGATTCTGGGAATAAAGAGAACGGTACTATCATTATTACCAATGTGCAGAGACAAAGTTGGGCACAGAAAAGTGCTCAACAAAATCTCACCCAAGTTGACAAAGCTAGTAAGTAGTGCAGCCAGAATCTGGCCCCAGGCAAGTGAGGCTCCGCATAGTATTTCTAACCACTGCTTTAAGCAGCTTCACAGACAGGCAGTGCCCAGATGCTTGATGAACCTATCTGCAGAACAAAGGCTCACCACGCCCCTACATTATACTTGGTACTAGATGTAGGGCAAAGACCAGCAATTATACAATGGAGGCTTGATCTCCCAGATACACTCTTTGTGTAAAGTAGAATACAATACAATACAATACAATACAATACAATACAATACAATAATCTGATAAAAAATAAGTCATCACACCTTGAAATTAGTGCCCTGAAGGAAATGAACAGGGTGATAAAATAAAGAAGACTGGGATAGTGGAGAAGACCTAGCGCAACACCTTGACCGAGTAAAGACTCAAAACATTCATTAATTTTTTTAATTATTTTTTAAAATAATTTTTTTATTTATTTTCAGCATAACAGTATCCATTGTTTTTGTACCACACCCAGTGCTCCATGCAATCCGTGCCCTCTCTAATACCCACCCCCAACCTCCCACCCCGCCACCTCTTCAAACCCTTCAGATTGTTTTTCAGAGTCCATAGTCTCTCATTGTTCACCTCCCCTTCCAATTTAAATAGGCATGGAAAGGAACAATGTGAGGCAGCTCTGTAGTTTTATAGCTGGTCTAAAACATGCTAATCAGTACACTGCTGTCAGTTTGGGGTGAGTGCTTACTCTGTCCAGGTCCTGACTCATTTCTTAAAATGTTATCTTGTTTAATACCTTACAGAAATTATGAGATTAGATTTTGATAAATTGGAAGTTTTGGTCAGAGTGGAAATTAGAGAGAAATACCTGCTTTCTTTTTCAAAATACGATGGAAGTCATTCATTTTCAACACCCATGAACAGCAGGTTTCAAAATTGAGAAGCCTGATATTTCTAAACTTTACCTTCTGTTTGCTTCTTCATATTTCTACAATTAGCTAAAAACAAATAAAGCCATTCTGACTGGCCAGGTCTCCCTTCTTAAGCCTCTACATTGGTTCCAATGTATGTAAAATATTCCAAGTGCTTGCAGTAAATGATTCTTACCTATATGCCAAATAATTTATGAAGAAAGGACACAGTATGTTATGTCATATGTCAGTTATCTTAAACACGTTCTTCCCAAGCAGTGGCTATTACTGACAGCTTTTGGTGGCCCCTGTCCTTAACTTTCACATCTCCTTAACACTTAGTTCCTTGGGCTCTGAATCTCTGGGAAAGGATGTTATCTTCATCAGAAATGAACACCATTTAACATCTGATGCAGGTGTCAAATACTGTTTCTAGTTAAAGTTAGTGGGTCTTGCTGGGTGAGCACCAGGATGAATACATTTAGAAAATTAATTTTTTAAAAGATTTATTTATTTATTTTTAATTTTATTTATTTTTTAAATTTCTTTTCAGTGTTCCAGAATTAATTGTTTATGTACCACACCCAGTGCTCCATGCAGTAGGTGCCCTCCATAATACCCACCACCAGGCTCCCCCAACCTCCCACCTCCCGCCCCTCCAAAACCCTCAGATTGTTTTTCAGAGTCCATAGTCTCTCATGGTTCATCTCCCCCTCCAATTTCCCCCAACTCCCTTCTCCTCTCCATCTCCCCATGTCCTCCATGTTATTGAGGGAGAGAGAGGGTGAGAGAGAATGCAAGTGGAGGAGGGACAGAGGGAGAAAGAATCTGAAGCAGACTCTATGCTTGGCACAAAGCTGGATCCAGGCTCAAACCTCTAACTGTGAAATTACAACTTGAGCCAAAACCAAGAGTGGGACACTTAACCTACTGAGCCATCCAGGCACCCCTAGAAAGTTAATTTGTATTGGCAGATCATTTCTTCATGTATTTTTAAAAATGCCAGTTTTTGTTCCAGAGTTGAATACTTGAAATGAGGCAGAATGGAGAATACCAAAAGAGAATAAGAAAGGGGTTGGCTCTGTAACAACAGCATGTGGGGATGGAAAAAAACTGGGTGGAGAGAGAAGTGCATGAGGGGGCCTGTTTGTCAGAGCTGGCTCTTCCACTGACTGGCTGTGCCATCTCAGACGAGTCCTTTACGTATTCTGGGCCTCCTACAGATTCGAGATCTCAAGGTTTCTCTTTGAGAAGTAAGAATGTGGAACTACATAAGAGGTTGCATTCTGGTTACACAGAAACGATGTGGCCTACAAACTTTTGTCATGATATAGGATTTTTGGTTGGTTTTGATTGCTTTTTTTTTTCTTTTGAGTTTTTTGATAGGTCTTTTAAAAAATAAGATCTTAATCTTATAGGAAAGCTGCAAGGCAACTACAAGGGGCTCCTAAATACAACACTCACCAATCCATGCTATCTCTGAACCTTTTAGGTTGAAGAAATCACATTCCTTTACTATAATTGTTTTAGTGTATTCCCTCAGAACAAGGAAGGTCATGCATATAACCACAGTACACTTATCAGAATATTCTGCACCATTATCATACAAATTACACCTTCAACATGGCTTCTTTTCTTATTGATAGAATCCCATAATTTTATGAGCATTGCTCAACTTTTTTTTTTTTAAAGGTTTTATTTATTTATTTGGCAGACAGAGATTACAAGTAGGCGGAGAGGCAGGCAGAGAGAGGGGAAGGGAAACAGGCCCCCCGTGGAGCAGAGAGCCCGACGCGGGACTCGATCCCAGGACCCTGAGATCATGACCTGAGCCGAAGGCAAAGGCTTTAACCCACTGAGCCACGCAGGCACCCGCATTGCTCAACTTCTTAGCACATTTTAAGGTTCCAGACTTCTGTTTTATCACGGGTATGAGTTTTGTTTAGACTTGTCTTTTTATAAAAAAATACATTTCTCATATAAGGGCAGGTGACTCATTTCTTTTGAAAAATCATAATATATTACTGGGTCTGAACTTTCATGACCATCTGCCGGAGGCAACTTGCTAGCTGACAATAGGGCCTTCTCAGTTTCCAGTTACCATTATTCACTGGATTCATATCACTCATTAACTGCTTAGCCTTCTGGTAATGTTTGATTTTTGCAATGTCTGTATGGTACAATAACATAAGGTTTAATATCCAGACTGGATGTTAATGATGGGATGCTTTTGAGAGTACAAAGGAATACAATTGGTAATTACATTAGAGGGCAAAGTGGTAAAATCTCAGGCAAACTAAAACTGGTGGTCTTCCTATGTGTACACTTACTCTTGTGATACTTCTTACTTTAGCATTACGGGATATGCATCTACCTCCTGTTGACTCATAACTGAAAATGGAAATTGAACATTGGTATCTGAGCAATATTTACCAACAAGTTCTCTGAACAATAAAAATCGAGGGACCTCGGAGGAGTCAAGATGGCGGAGAATTAGCAGGCTGAGACTACTTCGGGTAGCGGGAGATCAGCTAAATAGCTTATCTAAAGATTGCAAACACCTACAAATCCAACGGGAGATTGAAGAGAAGAAGAACAGCAATTCCAGAAACAGAAAATCAACCACTTTCTGCAAGGTAGGACTGGCGGAGAAGTGAATCCAAAGCGACGGGAAGATAGACCGCGGGGGGAGGGGCCGGCTCCCGGCGAGCGGCGGAGCAATGGAGCAAAATAAGGACTTTTAAAAGTCTGTTCTGCTGAGGGACATCGCTCCAGAGGCTTAACTGGGGTGAAGCCCAGGCGGGGTAAGCGCGGCCTCAGGTCCCGCAGGGTCGCAGAAGGATCGGGGGTGTCTCAGTGTCGCAGAGCTTACCGGTATTAGAACGGGGAAGCCGGCTGCAGAGACAGAGCCGAGGAGTGACTCTCAGCTCAGGGTTGCCTTGAACCGGTCGCAGGCTCGGTCAGCTCGGAGCGCGGCCAGAGGCCAGGGTGACGAGAGTCATTTGGCACTGTTCTCTGAGGGCGCACTGAGGAGTGGGGCCCCGGGCTCTCGGCTCCTCCGGGCCGGAGACCGGGAGGCCGCCATCTTTATTCCCGTCCTCCGGACTCTACGGAAAGCACTCAGGGAACAAAAGCTCCCGAAAGCGAACCCGAGCGGATGACTCAGCGCGGCCCCGGGTAAGGGCGGTGCAACTCCGCCTGGGGCAAAGACGCTTGAGAATCACTACAACGGGCCCCTCCCCCAGAAGATCAACGGGAAACCCAGCCAGGACCAAGTTCACCTACCAAGGAGAGCGCCGGAATTCCAGAGGAGAAGAAAGCAAAGCACGGAACTCATGGCTTTCTCCCCATGATTTTTTAGCCTTGCAGTTAATTTAATTTTTTTTTCTTTTTCAATTTTTTTTTCTTTTTCTCTTCTTCTGCTAAATTTTTTTTAACTTTTACCATTTTCTTTTTTTTAACGTTTTTTAAATAGTTTATCTAATATATATATATTTTTTCCTCTTTTTATATTTTTTTCTTTATCGGCTTTCTTTTTTTTTAATAGTTTTTTTTTTTCTTTCTTTCTGAACCCCTTTTTATCCCCTTTCTCCCCCCTCACAATTCAGGATCTTTTCTGATTTGGCTAAAGCATATTTTCCTGGGGTTGTTGCCACCCTTTTAGTATTTTACTTGCTCCTTCATAAACTCTTATCTGGACAAAATGACAAGGCGGAAAAATTCACAACAAAAAAAAAACAAGAGGCAATACCAAAGGCTAGGGACCTAATCAATACAGACATTGGTAATATGTCAGATATAGAGTTCAGAATGATGATTCTCAAGGTTCTAGCCGGGCTTGAAAAAGGCATGGAAGATATTAAAGCAACCCTCTCAGGAGATATAAAAGCCCTTTCTGGAGAAATAAAAGAACTAAAATCTAACCAAGTTGAAATCAAAAAAGCTATTAATGAGGTGCAATCAAAAATGGAGGCTCTCACTGCTAGGATAAATGAGGCAGAAGAAAGAATTAGCGATATAGAAGACCAAATGACAGAGAATAAAGAAGCTGAGCAAAAGAGGGACAAACAGCTACTGGACCACGAGGGGAGAATTCGAGAGATAAGTGACACCATAAGACGAAACAACATTAGAATAATTGGGATTCCAGAAGAAGAGGAAACAGAGAGGGGAGCAGAAGGTATATTGGAGAGAATTATTGGAGAGAATTTCCCCAATATGGCAAAGGGAACAAGCATCAAAATCCAGGAGGTTCAGAGAACCCCCCTCAAAATCAATAAGAATAGGTCTACACCCCGTCACCTAATAGTAAAATTGACAAGTCTTAGTCACAAAGAAAAGATCCTGAAAGCAGCCCGGGAAAAGAAGTCTGTAACGTACAGTGGTAAAAATATTAGATTGGCAGCAGACTTATCCACAGAGACCTGGCAGGCCAGAAAGAGCTGGCATGATATATTCAGAGTACTAAATGAGAAAAACATGCAGCCAAGAATACTATATCCAGCTAGGCTATCATTGAAAATAGACGGAGAGATTAAAAGCTTCCAGGACAAACAAAAACTGAAAGAATTTGCAAATACCAAACCAGCTCTACAGGAAATATTGAAAGGGGTCCTCTAAGCAAAGAAAGACCCTCAAAGTAGTAGATCAGAAAGAAACAGAGACAATATACAATAACAGTCACCTTACAGGCAATACAATGGCACTAGATTCATATCTCTCAATACTTACCCTGAATGTTAATGGGCTAAATGCCCCAATCAAAAGACACAGGGTATCAGAATGGATAAAAAAACAAAAACCATCTATATGTTGCCTACAAGAAACTCATCTTACACCCGAAGACACCTCCAGGTTTAAAGTGAGGGGGTGGAAAAGAATTTACCATGCTAATGGACATCAGAAGAAAGCAGGAGTGGCAATCCTTATAGCAGATCAATTAGATTTAGAGCCAAAGACTATAATAAGAGATGAGGAAGGACACTATATCATACTCAAAGGAACTGTCCAACAAGAAGATCTAACTTTTTAAAATATCTATGCCCCTAACGTGGGAGCAGCCAACTATATAAACCAATTAATAACAAAATCAAAGAAACACATCGACAAGAATACAATAATAGTAGGGGATTTTAACACTGCCCTCACTGAAATGGACAGATCATCCAAGCAAAAGATCAACAAGGAAATCAAGGCCTTAAATGACACACTGGACCAGATGGACATCACAGATATATTCAGAACATTTCATCCCAAAGCAACAGAATACACATTCTTCTCTAGTGCACATGGAACATTCTCCAGAATAGATCACATTCTTGGTCCTAAATCAAGTCTCAACCGGTATCAAAAGATTGGGATCATTCCCTGCATATTTTCAGACCACAATGCTCTAAAGCTAGAACTCAATAACAAGAGGAAATTTGGAAAGAACCCAAATACATGGAGACTAAACAGCATCCTTCTAAAGAATGAATGGGTCAACCAGGAAATCAAAGAAGAATTGAAAAAAATTATGGAAACAAATGATAATGAAAACACAACAGTTCAGAATCTGTGGGACACAACAAAGGCAGTCCTGAGAGGAAAATATATAGCAGTACAAGCCTTTCTCAAGAAACAAGAAAGGTCTCGGGTACACAACCTAACCCTACACCTAAAGGAGCTGGAGAAAGAACAAGAAAGAAACCCTAAACCCAGCAGGAGAAGAGAAATCATAAAGATCAGAGCAGAAATCAATGAAATAGAAACCAAGAAAACCATAGAACAAATCAACGAAACTAGGAGCTGGTTCTTTGAAAGAATTAATAAGATTGATAAACCCCTGGCCAGACTTATCCAAAAGAAAAGAGAGAGGACCCCAATAAATAAAATCATGAATGAAAGAGGAGAGATCACAACGAACACCAAAGAAATACAGACAATTATAAGAACATACTATGAGCAACTCTACGCCAACAAATTTGACAATCTGGAAGAAATGGATGCATTCCTAGTGACATATAAACTACCACAACTGAACCAGGAAGAAATAGAAAGCCTGAACAGACCCATAACCAGTAAGGAGATTGAAACAGTCATCAAAAATCTCCAAACAAACAAAAGCCCAGGGCCAGACTGCTTCCCGGGGGAATTCTACCAAACATTTAAAGAAGAACTAATTCCTATTCTCCTGAAACTGTTCCAAAAAATAGAAATAGAAGGAAAACTTCCAAACTCATTTTATGAGGCCAGCATCACCTTGATCCCAAAACCAGACAAGGATCCCAACAAAAAAGAGAACTACAGACCAATATCCTTGATGAACACAGATGCAAAAATTCTCGCCAAAATACTAGCCAATAGGATTCAACAGTACATTAAAAGGATTATTCACCACGACCAAGTGGGATTTATTCCAGGGCTGCAAGGTTGGTTCAACATCCGCAAATTAATCAATGTGTTACAACACATTAATAAAAGAAAGAACAAGAACCATATGATACTCTCCATAGATGCTGAAAAAGCATTTGACAAAGTACAGCATCCCTTCCTGATCAAAACTCTTCAAAGTGTAGGGATAGACGGCACATACCTCAATATTATCAAAGCCATCTATGAAAAACCCACTGCAAATATCATTCTCAATGGAGAAAAACTGAAAGCTTTTCCGCTAAGGTCAGGAACACGGCAGGGATGTCCGTTATCACCACTGCTATTCAACATAGTACTAGAAGTCCTAGCCTCAGCAATCAGACAACAAAAGGAAATTAAAGGCATCCAAATCGGCAAAGAAGAAGCCAAACTATCACTCTTCGCAGATGATATGATACTCTATGTGGAAAACCCAAAAGACTCCACTCCAAAACTGCTAGAACTTGTACAGGAATTCAGTAAAGTGTCAGGATATAAAATCAATGCACAGAAATCAGTTGCATTTCTCTACACCAACAACAAGACAGAAGAAAGAGAAATTAAGGAGTCCATCCCATTTACAATTGCACCCAAAACTATAAGATACCTAGGAATAAACCTAACCAAAGAGACTAAGAATCTATACTCAGAAAACTATAAAGTACTCATGAAAGAAATTGAGGAAGACACAAAGAAATGGAAAAATGTTCCATGCTCCTGGATTGGAAGAATAAATATTGTGAAAATGTCTATGCTACCTAAAGCAATCTACACATTTAATGCAATTCCTATCAAAGTAACATCCATTTTTTTCAAAGAAATGGAACAAATAATCCTAAAATTTATATGGAACCAGAAAAGACCTCGAATAGCCAAAGGAATATTGAAAAAGAAAGCCAAAGTTGGTGGCATCACAATTCCGGACTTCAAGCTCTATTACAAAGCTGTCATCATCAAGACAGCATGGTACTGGCACAAAAACAGACACATAGATCAATGGAACAGAATAGAGAGCCCAGAAATGGACCCTCAACTCTATGGTCAACTCATCTTCGACAAAGCAGGAAAGAATGTCCAATGGAACAAAGACAGCCTCTTCAATAAATGGTGTTGGGAAAATTGGACAGCCACATGCAGAAAAATGAAATTGGATCATTTCCTTACACCACACACGAAAATAGACTCAAAATGGATGAAGGATCTCAATGTGAGAAAGGAATCCATCAAAATCCTCGAGGAAAACACAGGCAGCAACCTCTTCGACCTCAGCCGCAGCAACATCTTCCTAGGAACATCACCAAAGGCAAGGGAAGCAAGGGCAAAAATGAACTTTTGGGATTTTATCAAGATCAAAAGCTTTTGCACAGCAAAGGAAACAGTGAACAAAACCAAAAGACAACTGACAGAATGGGAGAAGATATTTGCAAATGACATATCAGATAAAGGGCTAGTGTCCAAAATCTATAAAGAACTTAGCAAACTCAACACCCAAAGAACAAATAATCCAATCAAGAAATGGGCAGAGGACATGAACAGACATTTCTGCAAAGAAGACATCCAGATGGCCAACAGACACATGAAAAAGTGCTCCATATCACTCGGCATCAGGGAAATACAAATCAAAACCACCATGAGATATCACCTCACACCAGTCAGAATGGCTAAAATGAACAAGTCAGGAAATGACAGATGCTGGCGAGGATGCGGAGAAAGGGGAACCCTCCTACACTGTTGGTGGGAACGCAAGCTGGTGCAACCACTCTGGAAAACAGCATGGAGGTTCCTCAAAATGTTGAAAATAGAACTACCCTATGACCCAGCAATTGCACTGCTGGGTATTTACCCTAAAGATACAAACATAGTGATCCGAAGGGGCACGTGCACCCGAATGTTTATAGCAGCAATGTCTACAATAGCCAAACTATGGAAAGAACCTAGATGTCCATCTACAGACGAATGGATAAAGAAGATGTGGTATATATACACAATGGAATACTATGCAGCCATCAAAAGAAATGAAATCTTGCCATTTGCGACGACGTGGATGGAACTAGAGGGTATCATGCTTAGCGAAATAAGTCAATCGGAGAAAGACAACTATCATATGATCTCCCTGATATGAGGGAGAGGAGATGCAACATGGGGGGTCGAGGGGGTAGGAGAAGAGTAAATGAAACAAGATGGGATTGGGAGGGAGACAAACCATAAGTGACTCTTAATCTCACAAAACAAACTGAGGGTTGATGGGGGGAGGGGGTTGGGAGAGGGGGTGGGGTTATTGATATCGGGGAGGGTATGTGCTATGGTGAGTGTTGTGAAGTGTGTAAACCTGGCGATTCGCAGACCTGTACCCCTGGGGATAAAAATATATGTTTAAAGCTGTAAAAAAAAAAAAAAAAAAAAAGAAAGAAAGAAAGTATGAATCCCCAAGTTTTGTAGCAACATGGACGGGACTGGAAGAGATTATGCTGAGTGAAATAAGTCAAGCAGAGAGAGTCAATTATCATATGGTTTCACTTATTTGTGGAGCATAACAAATAGCATGGAGGACAAGGGGAGATGTTGAGGAGAAGGGAGTTGAGGGAAATTGGAAGGGGAGGTGAACCATGAGAGACTATGGACTCTGAAAAACGATCTGAGAATTTTGAAGGGGTGGGTGGTGGGAGGTTGGGGGCACCAGGTGGTGGGCTTTGTAGAGGGCACGGATTGCATGGAGCACTGGGTGTGGTGCAAAAATAATGAATACTGTTATGCTGATAAAAATAAAAAAATTAAAAAAAATCGAGGGACCTCTCTGCAGGACATTCTGAGAATGTAGAATGTGAAGTTTCTTATTTTGACCTCAGTGATCTCTTTGGGGACAATCATATGTCTCAATCTTTCACAGCACAATTAGTATTAAGGGAACCAGGATCTCAAAGCAAGGCATACCTCACAATGCCCTGAACTAACTTAGGAGAAGAAAGAATTTCTATTGTGTCTACCCATATTTCTACTCCTTCCATTGTTCTTTCTTTCTGGCGGATGCGTCAAGATTCCTTCTATTATCATTTCCTTTATAACAGATACAGAACTAAAAGCAGGGGGTTTTTTGTTTGTGTTTTCAATCCTTGAAAAATGTGCTACTTCCTTTTGGCCTTCACAGATTCAGATGAGAAATCCGATGTCATTAGAATTAGTGTTCCTCTATAGGAGTATGCCAGTTTTCTTTGGCTGCTTTGAGGATTTTTAAATTATAGGGTTTTTTTTTTAAGATTTTATTTTATTTATATGACAGAGATCACAAGTAGAGAGGCAGGCAGAGAGAGAGGAAGGGAAGCAGGCTCCCTGCTTCAGAGAGAGCCCGATGTGGGGCTCAATCCCAGGACCCTGGGATCATGACCTGAGCCGAAGGCAGAGGCTTTAACCCACTGAGCCACCCAGGTGCCCCAACTTTGAGGATTTTTTTTCCGCTGTTGTTCTCAGAAGTTTATTCATGATCCATCTTGGTGTGGATTTCTTTGAATTTTTTTCTATTTGTGGTTCATTCAGCCTCTTGAATCCTATAGTAATGTCTACTATCAAGTTCGAGAAATTTTCAGGTTTGCCTATTTTTTAATTGGGTTGTTTGTTTTCTCATTTTTGAATTTTAATAGTTCTTTGCATATTTTGGATACCAGTACTTAATCAGATATGTGTTTTGCAGATATTTTCTCCTAGTCTGTGGCTCATTTTTTTCACACTTGGAAGATGTTTTTTAAAAGACTCTGTATGAGGAATTAATAGTAGATTCAGTATGTCTCCTATTACCTCAGATATATTCAATATTTATAGTTATGTTAATTCAACACATTCTTGTTTTTAAGCTCTGGATTATACTTAAGGATGGATCATGTTTGAAAAATAAAATCCTTTAATGGTTAAAAAAATAAATAAATAAATAAAAGACTCCACATCAATACCTAGAGATAAAAACTATAATGTCTGAAATTGAAAAAACACACTGAATGGAATTAACAGCAAATTAAATGATACAGAAGAAAAGTAAGTAAATTTGAAGATACGGAAAAGGAAAATATTCAAAATAAGGCACAGTAAAAATATAAAAAGATAAGCAGGACATCAATGAGATTTAAGAAGTCTTCAAGTGGCTTAATTTGCATGTAATTAGAGTCTCTGGAGGTGAGAGAATGGGGAAGACATTTGAAAAAGATAAAGGCCAAAATTTTTCTAAATGTAATAAAAATTATCAGAGATCCAAAAATCTCATAATGTCCTGTACAAAAAATATGAAGTAAATAGAGCACGTGCTAATTAAATTGCTTAAGACATGTGATGAGGAGAAAATCTTAAAAGCCAGAGGGCTAAAAAAAAAAAAAAAAGTGCAATACATAAAAAGAAACAATGATAAGGATATCTACTGATTTTTCACTGGAAATAATGCAAGACAGACAACAGTAAATCAATAATGCAAGTATTGAAGAGAAACCTTTCAATCTAGATTTCTTACCCAAGGAAAATTTTTCAAATGTGAAGATAAAATATTTTTCAGACATTGAAAAGAAATAACTGAAATACCGTGTCACTGTTAGATTCATGCTACAAATGTTACAGAAAGTCCTTCAGGCAAAAGGACAATGATACTAAATTAAACCTGAATTTATACAAGGAATGGGGGTGATCCCTCAAAATAGTAACTTCATGGGTAAACAAAGAATTTTCATTATGATTTAAATTATTTTATAAGATATTCAAATCTGTAAAGCAAAGAGACTATAACTTAATATATATAACATATGAATATTAAAAATGTATGACAACAGTAGCACAAAGGCCAGCAGGGAGAAGCTGAAGTATGCTGTTTTAGGATTCTTATGCTCAGCATGAGGTACTGTAATAACAGTTAAAGGTAGACTATGATAAATTAAATTTATACACTATAAACCCTAAAGTAACCACTACAATAATACAACAAAGAGTTATAACCAATAAGCAGAAAGGAGACAAAGAAAAATGGAGTCATATCCAAAAGAGAGGACAAGGAAACAAAAAAAAAAATTAGATTGAACACATTTATTAAAAAAAAAAGACAAATGTCAAGAACGGATAGATTTAAACCCAATAATGTCAATAACCATGTGAAATATAAGTGGTCTAAATCCCCTAATTATAAGTCAGGGATGATGAGATTGGTTAAAAAAAGCAGGACCCAAGGGAGGAGTCAAGATGGCGGAGAAGTAGCAGGCTGAGACTACTTCGGGTAGCGGGAGATCAGCTAAATAGCTTATCTAAAGATTGCAAACACCTACAATACCAACGGGAGATTGAAGAGAAGAAGAACAGCAATTCCAGAAACAGAAAATCAACCACTTTCTGCAAGGTAGGACTGGCGGAAAAGTGAATCCAAAGCGACAGGAAGATAGACCGCGGGGGGAGGGGCCGGCTCCCGGCGAGCGGCGGAGCAACGGAGCAAAATCAGGACTTTTAAAAGTGTGTTCCGCTGAGGGACATCGCTCCAGAGGCTTAACTGGGGTGAAGCCCAGGCTGGGTCAGCGCGGCCTCAGGTCCCGCAGGGTCGCAGAAAATTCGGGGGTGTCTGAGTGTCGCAGAGCTTACCGGTATTAGAACGGGGAAGCCGGCTACAGAGACAGAGCCGAGGAGTGACTCTTAGCTCGGTGTTGCCTTGAACCGGTCGCAGGCTCGGTCAGCTCGGAGTGCGGCCGGAGGCCAGGGTGACGGGAGTCATTGGGCGCTGTTCTCTGAGGGCGCACTGAGGAGTGGGGCCCCGGGCTCTTGGCTCCTCCGGGCTGGAGACCGGGAGGCCGCCATCTTTATTCCCGTCCTCCCGAACTCTACGGAAAGTGCTCAGGGAACAAAAGCTCCCGAAAACAAACCCGAGCGGATGACTCAGCGCGGCCCCGGGTAAGGGCGGTGCAACTCCACCTGGGGCAAAGACGCTTGAGAATCACTACAACGGGCCCCTCCCCCAGAAGATCAATGGGAAACCCAGCCAGGACCAAGTTCACCTACTGAGGAGAGCGGCGGACTTCCAGAGGAGAAGAAAGCAAAGCACGGAACTCATGGCTTTCTCCCCATGATTTTTTAGCCTTGCAGTTAATTTAATTTTTTTTCTCTTTTTCAATTTTTTTTTCTTTTTCTCTTCTTCTGCTAAATTTTTTTTAACTTTTACCGTTTTCTTTTTTTAACATTTTTAAAATAGTTTATCTAATATATATATATTTTTTCCTCTTTTTATATTTTTTCTTTATCGGCTTTCTTTTTTTTTAATAGTTTCTTTTTTTTTTTCTTTCTTTCTGAACCCCTTTTTATCCCCTTTCTCCCCCCTCACAATTCAGGATCTCTTCTGATTTGGCTAAAGCATATTTTCCTGGGGTTGTTGCCACCCTTTTAGTATTTTACTTGCTCCTTCATAAACTCTTATCTGGACAAAATGACAAGGCGGAAAAATTCACAACAAAAAAAAGAACAAGAGGCACTACCAAAGGCTAGGGACCTAATCAATACAGACATTGGTAATATGTCAGATATAGAGTTCAGAATGACGATTCTCACGGTTCTAGCCAGGCTTGAAAAAGGCATGGAAGATATTAAAGCAACCCTCTCGGGAGATATAAAAGCCCTTTCTGGAGAAATAAAAGAACTAAAATCTAACCAAGTTGAAATCAAAAAACCTATTAATGAGGTGCAATCAAAAATGGAGGCTCTCACTGCTAGGATAAATGAGGCAGAAGAAAGAATTAGCGATATAGAAGACCAAATGACAGAGAATAAAGAAGCTGAGCAGAAGAGGGACAAACAGCAACTGGACTACGAGGGGAGAATTCGAGAGATAAGTGACACCATAAGACGAAACAACATTAGAATAATTGGGATTCCAGAAGAAGAGGAAACAGAGAGGGGAGCAGAAGGTATATTGGAGAGAATTATTGGAGAGAATTTCCCCAATATGGCAAAGGGAACAAGCATCAAAATTCAGGAGGTTCAGAGAACCCCCTTCAAAATCAATAAGAATAGGTCCACACCCCGTCACCTAAGAGTAAAATTTACAAGTCTTAGTGACAAAGAGAAGATCCTGAAAGCAGCCCGGGAAAAGAAGTCTGTAACGTACAATGGTAAAAATATTAGATTGGCAGCAGACTTATCCACAGAGACCTGGCAGGCCAGAAAGAGCTGGCATGATATATTCAGAGTACTAAATGAGAAAAACATGCAGCCAAGAATACTATATCCAGCTAGGCTATCATTGAAAATAGAAGGAGAGATTAAAAGCTTCCAGGACAAACAAAAACTGAAAGAATTTGCAAACACCAAACCAGCTCTACAGGAAATATTGAAAGGGGTCCTCTAAGCAAAGAGAGACCCTCAAAGTAGTAGATCAGAAAGAAACAGAGACAATATACAATAACAGTCACCTTACAGGCAATACAATGGCACTAGATTCATATCTCTCAATACTTACCCTGAATGTTAATGGGCTAAATGCCCCAATCAAAAGACACAGGGTATCAGAATGGATAAAAAAACAAAAACCATCTATATGTTGCCTACAAGAAACTCATCTTACACCCGAAGACACCTCCAGGTTTAAAGTGAGGGGGTGGAAAAGAATTTACCATGCTAATGGACATCAGAAGAAAGCAGGAGTGGCAATCCTTCTATCAGATCAATTAGATTTTAAGCCAAAGATTATAATAAGAGATGAGGAAGGACACTATATCATACTCAAAGGAACTGTCCAACAAGAAGATCTAACAATTTTAAATATCTATGCCCCTAACGTGGGAGCAGCCAACTATATAAACCAATTAATAACAAAATCAAAGAAACACATCGACAAGAATACAATAATAGTAGGGGATTTTAACACTCCCCTCACTGAAATGGACAGATCATCCAAGCAAAAGATCAACAAGGAAATCAAGGCCTTAAATGACACACTGGACCAGATGGACATCACAGATATATTCAGAACATTTCATCCCAAAGCAACAGAATACACATTCTTCTCTAGTGCACATGGAACATTCTCCAGAATAGATCACATTCTTGGTCCTAAATCAAGTCTCAACCGGTATCAAAAGATTGGGATCATTCCCTGCATATTTTCAGACCACAATGCTCTGAAGCTAGAACTCAATCACAAGAGGAAATTTGGAAAGAACCCAAATACATGGAGACTAAACAGCATCCTTCTAAAGAATGAATGGGTCAACCAGGAAATCAAAGAAGAATTGAAAAAATTTATGGAAACAAATGATAATGAAAACACAACGGTTCAGAATCTGTGGGACACAACAAAGGCAGTCCTGAGAGGAAAATATATAGCAGTACAAGCCTTTCTCAAGAAACAAGAAAGGTCTCAGGTACACAACCTAACCCTACACCTAAAGGAGCTGGAGAAAGAACAAGAAAGAAACCCTAAACCCAGCAGGAGAAGAGAAATCATAAAGATCAGAGCAGAAATCAATGAAATAGAAACCAAAAAAAACCATAGAACAAATCAACGAAACTAGGAGCTGGTTCTTTGAAAGAATTAATAAGATTGATAAACCCCTGGCCAGACTTATCAAAAAGAAAAGAGAAAAGACCCAAATAAATAAAATCATGAATGAAAGAGGAGAGATCGCAACGAACACCAAGGAAATACAGACAATTATAAGAACATACTATGAGCAACTCTACGCCAACAAATTTGACAATCTGGAAGAAATGGATGCATTCCTAGAGACATATAAACTACCACAACTGAACCAGGAACCACAACTGAACCAGAAATAGAAAGCCTGAACAGACCCATAACCAGTAAGGAGATTGAAACAGTCATCAAAAATCTCCAAACAAACAAAAGCCCAGGGCCAGATGGCTTCCCGGGGGAATTCTACCAAACATTTAAAGAAGAACTAATTCCTATTCTCCTGAAAGTGTTCCAAAAAATAGAAATAGAAGGAAAACTTCCAAACTCATTTTATGAGGCCAGCATCACCTTGATCCCAAAACCAGACAAGGATCCCAACAAAAAAGAGAACTACAGACCAATATCCTTGATGAACACAGATGCAAAAATTCTCGCCAAAATACTAGCCAATAGGATTCAACAGTACATTAAAAGGATTATTCACCACGACCAAGTGGGATTTATTCCAGGGCTGCAGGACTGGTTCAACATCCGCAAATCAATCACTGTGATACAACACATTAATAAAAGAAAGAACAAGAACCATATGATACTCTCCATAGATGCTGAAAAAGCATTTGACAAAGTACAGCATCCCTTCCTGATCAAAACTCTTCAAAGTGTAGGGATAGACGGCACATACCTCAATATTATCAAAGCCATCTATGAAAAACCCACCGCAAATATCATTCTCAATGGAGAAAAACTGAAAGCTTTTCCGCTAAGGTCAGGAACACGGCAGGGATGTCCGTTTTCACCACTGCTATTCAACATAGTACTAGAAGTCCTAGCCTCAGCAATCAGACAACAAAAGGAAATTAAAGGCATCCAAATCGGCAAAGAACAAGTCAAACTATCACTCTTTGCAGATGATATGATACTCTATGTGGAAAACCCAAAAGACTCCACTCCAAAACTGCTAGAACTTGTACAGGAATTCAGTAAAGTGTCAGGATATAAAATCAATGCACAGAAATCAGTTGCATTTCTCTACACCAACAACAAGACAGAAGAAAGAGAAATTAAGGAGTCCATCCCATTTACAATTGCACCCAAAACTATAAGATACCTAGGAATAAACCTAACTAAAGAGACTAAGAATCTATACTCAGAAAACTATAAAGTACTCATGAAAGAAATTGAGGAAGACACAAAGAAATGGAAAAAATGTTCCATGCTCCTGGATTGGAAGAATAAATATTGTGAAAATGTCTATGCTACCTAAAGCAATCTACACATTTAATGCAATTCCTATCAAAGTAACATCCATTTTTTTCAAAGAAATGGAACAAATAATCCTAAAATTTATATGGAACCAGAAAAGACCTCGAATAGCCAAAGGAATATTGAAAAAGAAAGCCAAAGTTGGTGGCATCACAATTCCGGACTTCAAGCTCTATTACAAAGCTGTCATCATCAAGACAGCATGGTACTGGCACAAAAACAGACACATAGATCAATGGAACAGAATAGAGAGCCCAGAAATGGACCCTCAACTCTATGGTCAACTCATCTTCGACAAAGCAGGAAAGAATGTCCAATGGAAAAAAGACAGCCTCTTCAATAAATGGTGTTGGGAAAATTGGACAGCCACATGCAGAAAAATGAAATTGGATCATTTCCTTACACCACACACGAAAATAGACTCAAAATGGATGAAGGATCTCAATGTGAGAAAGGAATCCAGGGCGCCTGGGTGGCTCAGTGGGTTAAGCCGCTGCTTTCGGCTCAGGTCATGATCTCAGGGTCCTGGGATCGAGTCCCGCATCGGGCTCTCTGCTCAGCAGGGAGCCTGCTTCCCTTCCTCTCTCTCTGCCTGCCTCTCTGACTGCTTGTGATCTCTCTCTCTCTCTGTCAAATAAATAAATAAAATCTTTAAAAAAAAAAAAAAAGAAAGGAATCCATCCAAATCCTCGAGGAGAACACAGGCAGCAACCTCTTCGACCTCAGCCGCAGCAACATCTTCCTAGGAACATCACCAAAGGCAAGGGAAGCAAGGGCAAAAATGAACTTTTGGGATTTTATCAAGATCAAAAGCTTTTGCACAGCAAAGGAAACAGTGAACAAAACCAAAAGACAACTGACAGAATGGGAGAAGATATTTGCAAATGACATATCAGATAAAGGGCTAGTGTCCAAAATCTATAAAGAACTTAGCAAACTCAACCCCCAAAGAACAAATAATCCAATCAAGAAATGGGCAGAGGACTTGAACAGACATTTCTGCAAAGAAGACATCCAGATGGCCAACAGACACATGAAAAAGTGCTCCATATCACTCGGCATCAGGGAAATACAAATCAAAACCACCATGAGATATCACCTCACACCAGTCAGAATGGCTAAAATGAACAAGTCAGGAAATGACAGATGCTGGCGAGGATGCGGAGAAAGGGGAACCCTCCTACACTGTTGGTGGGAATGCAAGCTGGTGCAACCACTCTGGAAAACAGCATGGAGGTTCCTCAAAATGTTGAAAATAGAACTACCCTATGACCCAGCAATTGCACTGCTGGGTATTTACCCTAAAGATACAAACATAGTGATCCGAAGGGGCACGTGCACCCGAATGTTTATAGCAGCAATGTCTACAATAGCCAAACTATGGAAAGAACCTAGATGTCCATCTACAGACGAATGGATAAAGAAGATGTGGTATATATACACAATGGAATACTATGCAGCCATCAAAAGAAATGAAATCTTGCCATTTGCGAGGACGTGGATGGAACTAGAGGGTATCATGCTTAGCGAAATAAGTCAATCGGAGAAAGACAACTATCATACGATCTCCCTGATATGAGGGAGAGGAGGTGCAACATGGGGGGTTGAGGGGGTAGGAGAAGAGTAAATGAAACAAGATGGGATTGGGAGGGAGACAAGCCATAAGTGACTCCTAATCTCACAAAACAAACTGAGGGTTGATGGGGGGAGGTGGTTGGGAGAGGGGGATGGGGTTATGGATATTGGGGAGGGTATGTGCTATGGTGAGTGTTGTGAAGTGTGTAAACCTGGCGATTCGCTGACCTGTACCCCTGGGGATAAAAATATATGTTTATAAAGCTGTAAAAAAAAAAAAAAAAAAGAAAAAAGAAAGGATGAATCCCCAAGTTTTGTAGCAACATGGACGGGACTGGAAGAGATTATGCTGAGTGAAATAAGTCAAGCAGAGAGAGTCAATTATCATATGGTTTCACTTATTTGTGGAGCATAACAAATAGCGTGGAGGACAAGGGGGGATGGAGAGGAGAAGGGAGTTGAGGGAAATTGGAAGGGGAGGTGAACCATGAGAGACTATGGACTCTGAAAAACGATCTGAGAATTTTGAAGGGGTGGGTGGTGGGAGGTTGGGGGCACCAGGTGGTGGGTATTGTAGAGGGCACGGATTGCATGGAGCACTGGGTGTGGTGCAAAAATAATGAATATTGTTATGCTGAAAAAATTAAAAAATTAAAATATAAAAAAAGCAGGACCCAGCTATATGTTACTTACACAAAAACCACTTCAAATACAAACAGACAAATGGATTAAAGTTCAGAAGATAAAAATTTATATACCATGCTCACACTAATTAAAATACATATGGAGTGCTAAAATTAATGCTAACCTAAACATATTTCAGAGCAAGGAACATTTCTAGAGGTGAAGAAGCTCACTTCATAATAATAAAAATACGAAGTCATCAAATTGAAGACATCAAATTCTAAAAAATCAGCACCAAATAACATACATGATGCAAAACTCAATACACAATTGTAATTTTAAATTTTATTACTCCTCCCTTAATAACTGATAGAATAAGTAGATATAAAATCAGTCAGAATAAATACTTTAAGATAAATAAATAAGGAGCGATAAAACTTGAACAACTCTATCACCCAATTTGAACTAACTAATTATCATGAAGCATTCCATCCTTCATCCTTTTCCAAATACATTTTCATTCCAAATGCACAAAGAACTCTCACAAAGTCAGACTATATTCTGGATTATAAATCAAATTCAATTTAAATTAAATATTTAAGTTAAATATAAATGGATTTAAGTTAAACCAGGTATGTTCTCTGACCACAATGGAATTGTATTTGCTTTCATTAACAGGAAAATATCTCCAAATATTAGAAAACTAATAACATTCAAATAGATAGCAAAGAAATCAAAACAATAAATCAGAAGGGTGGGTAGAAATTATTTTGGGATTAATAAAAATATAACATCAAAATTTGTGGGATGCAGCTAAAACAGTATGTAGGGAAAATTCTTTAGCAATAAACACTTCTTTTTTTTTTTTAAGATTTTATTTATTTGACAGAGACACAGTGAGAGAAGGAACGTAAGCAGGGGGAGTGGGGAGAAGCAGGCTCCCTGCCAAGCAGGGAATCCAACGCAGGGTTCGTTGTGGGGCTCAATCTGGGATTCAATCCCAGGACCCTGAGATCATGACCTGAGCCACCCAGGCATCTCAACAATAAACACCTCTTGAAAATAATAATTATCTTAGGAAAACATAATGAAATTAAAAAAAAAAAATAAAACCCAAAGCTGTTCATTCAGATAATGAAATACGTAAACCTGTAGCCAGAATGATATGGAAGAAGTAAAGATATATTACCAGTATCAGAAATGAGAGAAGAGATTATCTTTATAGAGTTTAAAAATATTAAAAGTTTAATAAGATAAATTATGAATAAGTCTATGTCAATAAATTTAATGACTTGGACAAATTAGATAATTTCTCGCAAGACAGAAAATGTCAAATTTCCTCAGTAAGACATAGGTTATCTGATAGTCCTATATAGATTAAAGTGATTGAACAGGTACTTAAAAACCTTTCCACAAAGAAAATTCTAGGCCTACATTGCTTTAACGGGTAAATCTTATCATAATATTCCAGAAAATTGAAAAGGAGCACTTACTTCCCAATTCACTCTATGAGGCCAGAATTACACAGATTCCAAAATCAGATAAAGACAATGAAGGAAAACCGCAGAAAAATATCTCTCATTAAATACATGCAAAATTCTTAACAAGATTGTAGCTAATCAAATCCATGAAAAATGAAAATGATAATACATCACAATCCACTGCAGTTTGCCAGGAATTCAAGGCCAGTTCTGCATTAAAAAAAAAAAAATCATTCAAACGAGTCACTGTATCAATAGATTACAAAAGAAAAAAGCTGATATCTCTATAAATGGAGAACAAGCACACGAAAAACTCCAAAATTCATCCTGATAAATACCTCTTAGCAAACTAAAAATAGAGGGGAATTTTCTCAATCTAATAAAGTATATCTTCCAAAAATCTACAGTTAACATCATACTTAGTCACAGAAGACTTAATGCTTTCTTACTAAGACCAAGAGCAAGAAAAGGCTGTCTGCTCTCAGCTCTTCTTTTGAACATTGTAAAAGTGTTTTTTTACAATGGTGGTGGTTGTATGTAGCCCATGTAATGAGGAAAGAAAAAGAAATAAATAAAATGCACCCAGACTTGAAAGGAAGACCGAAAATTGTCTTTAGCCATAAATAACTAATCATCCTAGGAAAATGAAATGTAATCTACACAAAATCTATTATGAATAATAATTTAGTTTAGCAAGATTGAAGCATACAAAATCAATGTACAAAAATTAATTGTATTTCTATATAGTAGCAACAAACAATTAGAAACTGAAGTTAAAATTACCATTTACAATAGTTTCAAAAATAGATACTTCGGGTGTCTATGTCTGACAAGTGATGTGCAAGTCAAAGTACACTGAAAACTACAAAGCACTGTTGAAAGAAGTTAAAGAAGATCTAAATAAATGTAGATATAGTCCATGTTTATTGATTGGATGGTATCCATGGGTTAAAATATCAATGATCCTCAAATTCATTTATAGAATCAAAGCATTGCCAGTCAAAATCTCAACATGTGTTTTCTTTACTGAAATTGACAATCTAATTCTGAAATTTACAACAAAATGCAGAGGACCTAGAATAGTCAAAACAACACCGAAAGAGAACACAGTTGGATGACTTACGCCATCCGACTTCATGATTCACTATAAAACTACATTAATCAAGACAATGTGATATGGCCATCAAAATAAACAAATAGATAAATGGAACAGAACATAAAGACCAGAAATAGACCCACACATATGGTGAATAGATTTTCAACAAAGTTGCAAAAATAACTGAATGGAAGAAGGCTAATTTTTTCAACAAAGGTAGAGAAAAACTAGATGCACATATGCAAAAAAAAATTAACTTTCATCCACACCTCACACCATATCCCACAATTAATTTAAAATACATCACAGACCTTTTACATCACTATATGTAAAACATAAAAGTATAACATTTCTAGGAGAAAATATGGAAGAAAATCTTTGTGGTTTTATGCAAGTATTTCTTAGGTACAATAGAATAAAAGAAAAAATGGATAAACTGGATTTCATCAAAGTTATTAAATTCTTCTCTTTAAAAAGTATTGTCAAAAGAATGAAAAGACATGATGTTGACATCCAGAAAATAATTACAAGTCATGTATATGATAAAGGATCTTATCCATAATGTATAACAACCTATCAAAACTCAATAAGAAAATAAACTACCCAATTAAAAATATAACAGTTTTGAAAATAATTCATCAAAGAATAGATATAGCTGGTAATAAGTACAGAAAAAGATGCTTGGCATTATTAGTCTTAAAGAAATGAAAAATAAAACCACCTTGAGATATCTCTATACCTATTATAATGGCTAAGATAAAAACAAATGGCCATATCAAGTGTTGACAGTGACGTGGAATAACTTTCATACCCTTCTGGTAAGAATAAAATGGTACAAACACTTTGGGAAATAGTTTGGTAATTTAAAGATTTACACATACACACCTATCATATAGCCTACCCATTTCACTTCCAGGCGTTACCCAAAAGAAACAAAAGCATATGCATATACAAAGGCTTATTCACAATTTTCTTTGTAACTGTATTTGTAACAGTCAAAAAAACTAAAAACAACCCAAATATTCATTAAAGGGTGAACGGATAAAGAAATTGTAGTGTATCTGTGCGACAGAATACTACTCAGCAATACAAATAAATGAACTCTTGGCATACACTGAAACATGCATAAATCTTAAAATTATTATGCTGAGTGAAATAAGTATGACAAAAATTATCACGTACTGAAGGAGTCCATTTATGTAATTCTGAAGACAACACAAACTAATGTATAGTGGTAGAAAAGAGATTGGTGTTATGGGGGGAAGGAATAGGAAGGGAATGGACAAGAGGGATACTTTGGGGAGATGACATATATAGTCATTATCTTGACTGCGGTGATGGTTTTACAGTTGTATACAAATGTCATCACTTTTGCAATAATACACCTTAAATGTATGAAATTTATAGTTCAATTCTAATTCAACAAAGCTCTTAAAATATATATCAATAAACTTGCTTAAATAAAAACAGGAAATAAATGTAACAGACATCCAATACATCAAAATGTAAATAAAACACATCTGAGAGACAGTAAATTGAATCTAAATAAATGGAAAGCACACTACATTCATGAATTGGAAGGCATAATAGTGTTCAGACGCAAATTTTCTCCAAGGTCATCTACAGATTCGTTGAACAGTCTTATAGCTGGATAGACTTATGAACAGACTTTATAAGAGACTTCTAAAAATCCATAAGGAAAAGGCTGATAAAGCAATAAGCAAAAGACTTGAATAGGCACTTCACAAAAGAACAAAATGTACATGCGAAAAAGGATGGAATTTCACTAATCCTTAGAGAAATACAAATCAAAATCATGAAACAGCTCTACATAACCAGTATATTGGGATTTTGTCATGCTTATTTCATTCAGCATAATTATTTTAAGGTTTATCCATGTTTCAGTGTATGCCAAGAGTTTAAGTAATATCCTGTTGCATAGAGACACTACAATTTGTTTATTCACTCACCCTTTGCTTAATATTTGCGTTGTTTTTATTTTTTGACTATTACAAATACAAATACAGCAGAAAGGTATGAAATTTATTCCATGTTGTCAAGATAAAAGAAGACACACAAACAAAGCTCTCATGAAACAGTGTTTCTCAGCCACAGCACTCTTAAAACTTTGGGTCATACAGTTATTTATTGTAGGGGGCTGTCCTATAGGATGTTTACCAGCATCCCTGATCTCTACCCACAAGATGCTGTGGGTATCCCTGTGGAGGAGCACTCAATCCCTGTGGAGGAGACCTCCCTCCCCACACTCCCATTTATGACCTCCAAAAATGCTTCCAGATATTGCCAAATTCCCTTGGGAAGAGAGCAAGATCACCCCCCCACCCCCGGAGAACCATATGCATGGTTGGTAGAAATGTAAATTGGCACATCCTCTTAAGTATTATCTAACAAACCTGAACACATGCACAGTCTATGACCCCGATCTGGGTAGGTATTAAAACCCAAAGGCAGCCAAGAATGTCCACAGGAGCCCTGCTCCTAATAGCACCAAACTGGAAACCATCTATGGTCACCAATAAGAGAATGAAAAAATAGGTAATGAGAAATGGTCAATCTCCTTGTCCCCACTACCATTTAACCCAGTGGGGAACAAAACAGAAGCTAGCTAATAAAAGATGTGGGATATTCAGTGTGGGTGAGGTTATGCTGCCGTAATGAACAACCCAAAGATCCCAATGACTTAGAGTTTCTTATTCTCTTGACAGTTCATTACAGATCGGCATGTGTCTCTGCTCATCACAGTGGTGCTGGCACACAGGCTCATGGAGGCTCTGTCTTGATAAACACTTCCAGAAGACATTATCATGATATAAGCACTACAGTGGGCCACTGAATGATGGATGAGCATCCTTCCATGGGCCACAAGTGTCCCATCACTCTACTGCGAATTAATGTTACGCAGGGAATTAATATCATTCATCATTTCTCAAGTTGTTTTCCAAGGAGTTCGTGTGTGTGTGTATGTGTGTGCACGTGTGCATGCGTGTGTGTGTGTGTTCATATATCAGATTAAAAGTTTTAATTAAAAAAAGTTTTTCCCCAGATGCACCTGGGTGGCTCAGTCAGTTAAGCATTTGACCCTTGATTTTGGCTCAGGTCATGATCTCAGGGTTGTGAGCGTACAGCTCGCTCAAGATTCTCTCTCTCCCTCCCCCTCTGTCCCTTTGCCTCCCTTACACTCTAGCACTCTCTTTCTTAAAAAAAAAAAAAAAAAAAAAAGTTTCCAACATTATTTCACGCAATGCAATTTTGTAAAGACCAGAATACAAGTAACTCCCAGTATTTTGTGTTGTTTTTTTGTTGTCACTGTACTCTTCTGAGATTGTCTGAGTGACCACAAGACATACCTTGGTCAAACAGCATCCTATTTTTATATTTGGATTTTCAATTCCATGATGGGATCATAAGCATCTTCTTGCTTGAAGACCGTATGACCACTAGGGGGAAGCAGCTGCCAGACAAAGCAATTTCTTTACCACATGGGGGAAGTTCATCTTTCTGGGTCTGATTCTAACGATTTGAGCAAAATATCTAGTTTTAGCAGAGATTCTGGAGTCAAGGAAGCTGATATTTTCAGGCTTTTTTCATCGACTTTGAGCAAACTGCTTTGGGGATCTCTGTGTCTCTATGTCCCCCTAGGCACATAGTAGGTGCCTAAAGAATACAGGAGTGGTCTTTGTGTTTCTTTTTCTAACTTTGCCAGTAGCTGTCTCTATAAAGTCCTTCAGTCTCCATTTGTAAACCCAACTGTGGAGCAACAGCTCCTTCATGGGCTCAGAGCTGACCTCTCCATCCAGCCAGCTCATCTTCCAGTCCTCATGTGATAAATGCTGTAAGGGACCTTAGAGACAATTTTATACACTAAAGCTAATAACTGTCAACCTCCACCCCACCTCCCAGTATATGCAGACAAATAGATCACAATTAGATGAGCCAGGGACCTTAATAGATGCAGATGTCTTTACTTAAATAAACAAGTAATTCTTGGGCCGTAAATATAAACAGAGGAATACTTCACAATTAGAGATGAGTGATGAGTGAATGAGTCAGGAGAGGGTGGGTTAAAGCAGTAGGTCTGCCATCAGGAAGTCCGAATCCCAGATCTCTCGCTAATTGTTGATGTTTGGTACATTATTTAGTCGCTATGAGCTATGGCTTCTTCATCTGTACAAAGAAAGTGATGATACCTAATTTTCACAGTTGAATAAAATGAGGTATATACTGAGCCAGTTACTTATATAATATCTAAAGGTTCATCTTAAGAAAAAGGAAGAAGAAAAAGCAAAGTTTGTGTGTTTGCTTTCCAGCAGAGTGGAGTAAATGAGAGCTTTGGAGCATATCGAATGTGTTCAGACCCCAGATCTGTACCACCTACTGCCTGTGTGACCTTGGGTCACTAAGCCATATGGAACCTCAGTTTCTTATTTGGAAACTGAAGGTACTGATGGCTGCTGTCTTGGTGATCTAAAGGAGATGACAGGGGAGGAGAAGAAGCTGGCATCAGATCAGTAGATACTGAATTGATTATTACTTTCCATATGAGACTCCTTTCCAAATGCCTACAGATTCAGACTCTAATACCAGCCTTCTAAAGCAGGCATTATCATTCCCATTTTATAGGCCAAGAAACAGAGGGTTCGAGGGACTTGTTTAAGGGCACAGAGCTTGAAAGGAGACAGAGTCTGGTTTCTGACAGGTTTCCTTGATCTAATAATATCTCATGATCCCATTGTCTGTGCTCTAATCGTGTTGACCCCTGCTGACTATCAGAGCAACTAACATTCTCTTATATGGGTGCTATTGCCTCTGCAGTCCCTCCCCAAGCATTCCCTTTGCCCGTGGCTTCCCTCCTCCAGTGTGTGCACTGGCTACATAGTCCCACTAGATGGCGCCGACACCCTGGCTTTGCTTTACTTTGGTTTCCGTCATCTGTGAGAATTAAAAATTTACCTTCAACATCATCAGACCTAAATCTCTACCTAAATCCAGCTTGTGAGATGCATATAGTCATAAAGATTTTTTTTTTAAAGTATATCCAGGGTGAACTCTGGAGGCTTAGTTATCTTGCTTAAAAATGCAGACCAGCCCTCTATAAAGTCGATAGCTGAGGCCCTGCTATGGTCAAGAGCAACGCAGCGCTGGGTGTCTCTGCTCGAGGGTGACTTGGAAATTGTTAGCAGCTTCTTCTCTGCGTGCATAGATTGATGGCCCGCGGGAGCCCACCAGTATTCCATGGCTTCTGCTTACTACTCTGTCAAAGGAGACAGAGCACAGGCTTAGCTCACAACTGATACGAGGACAGAACAGGATATCCTCGAGGATTTGATAATGTTCTTATCCCAATTTTGTCCCCGCATAGTCTGCCACAAATGTCTATGATGCCATCACTTCATTAAGGCACTGTACCCCTTTATTATCATAACGACAGCAATAACAACGATAACCTCTGTGCAGTCACGGTGTTTTCAAAGCATGCCTCTTGCAATTACTTTATTTATCACATCTAAATTAACAGGCTCAGGGTTATTTACTCCATCTTATAGAGGAGCAACTGAGCTCAAGAGAGAGAGTTCCTAGAACCTACAAGATATTTTAGTAAAATGCTGGAACTTGAACCAGAGATTTCTGATCATAAGTGTCACACTCATGTCACTACATGAGATAAAAACCTGTAGTGCCTTCTAAACAACAAATTTATGAGAATTCCTCTACTATTCTTCCTTTTCCTTTCTGATTATCTCTGAATTTCACCTCTTCCCCAAATCCAGTGCCCCTGGAGGGAGAAAACAACCCTCCCTCTCTTCCTTTTTCTCCTTTGCTCCCTCCCTCTCTGGCCCCCTCCCATCTTCCATTCTAGTGCCCAGACCAACAGTAAATGTTGTGGTAGGCAACAGAGAAGGCACTGTGTTCCATGTACAGAACACCAGAGCTGGAAGGGATCATTGGGATTATCTCATCTAACCACCCCCTTTATATGTAAGAAAAACAAGCCAGGAAGGAGGAGAAATATTCCTGTATATGGTGCCATCGGATTATCTCAAGTGACCTACTTTTCATTAAAGCTGGTCTACACCTTGGTAGCCATTAGCTTGGAAACTATGTTCATGCCAACTGCATTATCCTTTAAAATAGGGTCTAATTTTAAATTTCCACTAAAGCGGCTGCCTCCCTACGCACATATGAACAAAAACCAAATAAACGTTGTACTGTGAAATCTCACCAGAGTTGAATGCTTTATGTCATCACTTTCTTACTTTAGGGTCTAAATTAAAGTAAGTTCCCCCAGAAATCTGAGCTGTAATCGGCCTTTTTATTTCCTATTTGTCTCATACCCTTTCTTTCTTGCACATGGTTCTGTTATTGAACAAATCTCAATGTATCACGGTTGCCTTTCTCTTTGCCGGATTCTCCCTCGGAACAGAATATCCTTAAGGACAAGGATTAAATCTTAGAAATGTTGGTTAACTCCAGATGCTAGTATAGTTATAATTTTTGCCAAAGAAAGGATGATCAATAATTAATTGAGGAATTGAACTACAGTGCATTAAACTGGACCTACACATTACAAACCACCTCCCCGGACATACACCATCAGGATTTTTAAATCTAGGTGGGCGTAGAAAAGAAATCTATTAATAGATATTTAAGGTTTAAGATTCATTGGGACATTTAAGGTTTAACAAGCACTCTCTTTATTAATCCCCCCAAATCCTTACTGTCTCACTGGTCAGGTGAAGGCAGATGCATTGAAGATTAAGCTACACAAATCTGGTAGCCTAGTAAATATTTACTGAGCTCCTTCCATGTGGAAAAGTAAGTAACCAAGAGTTGTAAAGAATGTAAGATTCCTGGGGCTCCTGGGTGGCTCAGTCAGTAAATGTCTGCCTTTAGCTCGGGACATGATCTTGGGATCCTGGGATCGAGCCCCACATTGGGCTCCCTGCTTCGTGGGGTGGGGGGAGCCCCCTTGCTTGTTCCTTCTCTCACTGTGTCTCTCTCTGTCAAAAAAATAAATGAAATCTTTTTTTTTTATTTTATTTAAAAAATAAATAATATCTTTTTAAAAAGTAGAATTTCTATTGCAGCAATGGATTAGGGAACACCACCTGTAAACGGATGGGTAGAGCCAGGCTTTGAATGGAGGGCTGGATTTGGAGTCATGGAGTAATCCCTTCCTGCAGGAACAAGTACTGTGTGCTGGAGGAGCCACAGTGGTAAGAAAACTAGCCTAGTGCTCAGTGAGCACAGAGCTCCACCATTTTCTGAGGGAGAAAGGGCTTTAAGGTCTTTTGTTTCAGTCTTCCATGTTACAATGACAGAGACTAAAGCCCAGAGAGGGGAGATGGCTTGGCCACAGTCTCCCCAGTGAATGAGTGACAGAGTCAGAATCAGAGCCCAGTCTCCTGACTTTCAGCCTAGCGCTCTTTTCACATGTCTTGAAAAATCCACTGTGCACCTGGCGATGCTTTTCTTTCAGAATCCAGCCACTATTTTGATTTTTCCGCATGGCAGGCAGCCAAGAGCCTTGAACTTCTCCGTGTTGCCATTT
Organism: Lutra lutra; assembly: GCF_902655055.1. NCBI lineage: Eukaryota > Metazoa > Chordata > Mammalia > Carnivora > Mustelidae > Lutra > Lutra lutra. The sequence continues at coordinate 77,281,349 of NC_062290.1, forward strand.
TGCCCTCTCCAGAACGGGATATTAAAGTATTCACTTGGGGGACGGGTCATGGGGTTCCATCAATAAATGTTTGTGAATTGCTCTGAGCTATTTGGGCCCAAGGGACTCCAAAAATGGGAGACCCCAGTGGTGGTGGTGCTGGTCTCTGAGCCCGTTTTGAGGTCCTGCCTTTGCTCTGCAGAATTAAAGCGATGGTTTAAGTGATAAACTATTCCTTATGAGCTGTATTTGTGTTGAAAGCACAGCACGAGTCCCCTGAGCGCTTCCTCTCACACAACCACAGCTATGCGCCAATCCTCCTGGGCTCAGAGATGGAACTTTTGGTTAAATGCATGGAATTTATCCTTAGTCCTTTTCTTAATTATGACTTTATTTGTATTTCTTTTGTGTTCTCTAGGGGAGGGGTTAGAGAGAAGAGGAAAAGGAAGCAAAGAGGCAGGGAAATGTGTTTTACATTCAAGGGGTTTGTTGTTGTTGTTGTTTGTTTCTGAGTTGCTCACTAGTCCTCAAAGTAGAGGGATTTAACGCCATCTCGCAGAGAAGCAAAACCCCATTCCAATAAGCCAGAGCCCAGAAGAAAAGTAACAAATATAGGGAAAACATACCTTGAGGTAGGGCAATCATTATTTGACTAATAAGTCCTCTAGGCTAATAGGAAAAAAATAAAAGGACATAAACTGCTATGAATTTATCATTTAATAAAGGAAGGAGGTGGACATTCAGGGTAAGAGCACTGTGTGGTCAGGCTGAGGATTTTTCAGCAAATTGCTATGTTATAACCAACTCCAATGCTACTCTAGGTGAGTCATGCTGCCTTCTCTCCTGTGTCCAATGTGGAATCCTCAAAACACAGAAAATCCCACTCATTCTCATGCTACGCTTTCTCTCATTCACAATCCAGGTCAGAACACGTCCACTGAATGCTTATATCTATGTCCTATCTCAGTGAGTATCCCTTAATACCCAGAGCTCCTTTAAAGTATATAAATAACTTCTGTGTACGTACTTCTCTTTCTCCTCTGCTTCCTCCTTCCCCTCTTCTTCCTCCTTGTGTGTCTTCTTCTTTCCTCTGCCATTATTTATTTTCCTTTTCTGTCATGATCATTCTGCCATATGCTCTAGGGCACTTTATAGTCTACAGAAGAAGGGAGTAAAAGGGAAATGGCCTTTGGAGGGAAATAGCTTACTTCAAACCCTGGCCTTGGTAGGGAGTTAGCTGTGGGAAAGTGAGCAAATCCTGAAAGTGCACAAGACATACTCATTTACAAATTGGAGGAAATGATAGTTGTCCAAAGGCTTCTTGTAAGGATAACCCTAGATGGTGAATTAAAACACCACATTGCAACCAGGGTTGGAATGAGCACCTGACAAATGTGGGTTTCCACAGTCTCCTTTGACCTTTGGTTCAGAGTTTTGAGGACTGAGACCTCTATCCCACAAAAGCCTATTTATGGAGGATATGCATGGCCCTAGAGGAGTTCCAAGGGGACATCCCTTACCTGCTTCCACAAACCCCATTCTCTCTTTACCTCCTTTCTGTAATGTTGGGCAGATTCTACCTGAGCTCCGGTTTCCACAACCACAAAAACGGGGATAATACCCACCTCGTATATCTTTATGATAAGTAGCCAGCGAGCATGAAACACTTCAAATGGTATCTGGCACATGGTAACCTTGGATCCTACTATTTTTTTAAGACTGGCCCTGAGAGGGTAGAAGTGCCATGGCACTTCAGTGGAATAAGCAGGAACACCAGCCTGCTGAGGGCCACACTTTCTTCCTGACTAGGCTGTGCTCGCCCTCCCTCCCTCACTTATAACTAATCAGTATTGCATATGCACTTAGGTCCAGCTCAAGCGTTGCCTTCTCTATGAAGCTTTCCAATTCCATCTTCTTCTTCCTGTCTACCTCTAGAAGTGGCCACCCTTTTCTCTGAGCTGCCAGAGCACTGCATCCTTTTCTATGTCAGCAACTACTATCTAACTGGTGCCATAAAAATGTGCACCGAGGGTCCATTTTTTCCTGGCAGGACATCAGCTCCTAGAAGGCACAGGCCGTAGCTATGATCTCTCACCTTATCTCGTGGCCTGGGTTGATTTATTCAGTGCTCATGGAAGACTGGTGAATGAATGGTTATGTTGCAACTCAAAATGTCTCAGTATAGTGATTTTTGAGACTATGTGGGATTCTTTGCAAATGGGCAATGAGATGTGATGAACCACGGAAAAGTGATTTGGCCTCTTTAAAATATCTAGTAAGATATTTTAGACAGTGGTTTTGAACTTACTCAGTTCAGTCACTCGGAGTAAAGTATGATCACTGATTTGTATTAGCTCCTGTTGATACTTAAATGGCAAAGGGATATACTAAGGAAACAAAAGGAGAGGCCTGCTTATATCCTGAATTAGTTATTGAAGTTGTCAAAGTAATCCAATGTGTTGAATGCTGTCAAAGAACAGACTGAAAGAAAAACAGCTATATCTCCAATGCCCAGTGACTGAATGAGTAGAGAGGCTTCATTGTGTTGGTCATAAATAGCTTTCACAAAGTTAGAGTGCTTACTTGAACCCTACTTGAACTAGCTGGATGCTGGTGCATTCACTGCTCAGAGAATTTCTTAAAGGCTTTGGGTTGCTCCCACTTCTTGTCATGGAATGAGCCAATTTTTATTTCTGTTTATTACTCTGTAGCCCAGCTGGACCCCAGAAGGATGGGGCTGTTGTGACCATGGAAAATAACACAAATGCACAGACACCAAAATGAAGCCAGAGATCTTGTGGAGGCTTAGATAAACATTTAGTCTCATAAATAAATACATTATCAGACCACACAAAGCACTTCCTACCCAGTCTCTTCCTCAGAAGTCACCCTCCAAATAGCCCCTTTAATTCATCCAGGTTCCAGCAAGGTATTTATTAATCACCTAGCGGGCGGCCAATCCCAAGACACATGTTTCAAGAAACACAGTGGCAGAAGACGTGGTCCCTTGCTGCTTCTACTAACTCAGAATTGTAGGTATAGAGGCAAAATGCACAAACATAAATCAATTAGTAAAAAATGCAAGCCATGATGAATACAATTTGTGATACACTGGGAAAGAAATGGTGCAAGGGGGAGAGGTCTGAGTTCCAGAGCTGCTGCTGACATGCTGGGTGACTGTTTATTCATTAATTCATTTGATAAACAAACAAACGAGCACATATATGGATCAGAAACTGAGGATAACTTGAACAAATCATTTAATTCGTTTATTCATTTATTACTCTACAAACAGTTAATGGTTATATAATAGATGAGGCATTGTCCTAGGTGCTGGGGAAAGGGGGAAGATACAGTCCCTGCCCTCTGGGGTCAGGGTCTCCATGGTTTGTGTTTGGGTGAGGAAGGGTGGTAGATTCTTCGGTCTCTAATGTCCTAATGCCAAGAATATGCTAAGCCGTGGACTGGAAGATTTTGTGGTTCATTTGCTAAGTGTCAAGTCAAGAAGATGAATGGTCACTTGTAAAAACAGATAAACCACTGGACTTTGAATTGCAGACTTTTGGATGGGAATCCCCTGTGGGCTTCAAAGCACAGCACTAACATGCCTATGTGTTCCTTTAAGAATGCAAGTCAATCCTGTTCATCCCCTTGTACGTATACATTTCTTTATATTTTACAAGGCACTTCCATGTGGACAGTTTTATTTGCTCCACATAACAATCTTATGAAGTCAAGGGTTTAACATCTTTTTTTAAAGATAAAGAAACTGAGGCCACAAGTGGTTGGATTTACTTACTAAGTTCTGTGAGCAGAGCAGGGTCCAGAGCCTAGGCCTCTGACCTCTATTCTGGTGCTTCTCAAATAACAACAGTATTTATTCATTTGGTATGTGTGTTTCAAAGGCCAGTTATGGCCCAGGCATTTGGCAAAGCCTGGGGAAGTCATGAAGAACCAGCCAATAATCTCAACAATTTAACAATCGGTTTTCCTCTAACTCTTGCTCACAATTAACAAGAACTCATACTGCTTTGTAGCTTATAGTGTACTTTTACATGCCATTTGAAGTGTGGGCTACTAAGATTAAAACAGAGAGGGAGCAAGCCGTAAGAGAAGCTGAACTCTAGGAAACAAACTGAGAGTTGCTGGAGGGGTGGGGGTAGAAAGATGGGGAAACTGGGTGATGGGTGTTAAGGAAGGCATGTGATGTGATGAGCATGGGGTGCTATAAGTAACTGAGGAATTACTAAATTCTACCCCTGAAACTATTAATACAATACATGTTAATGAAATTGAATTTAAATAATTTTTTTCAAAGTATATAGGATAAGCAACACCTGATAAAGAATTTTTATATCTTTACATCAGTTTAATTGACACCGATGTATATGACATTATTACTACTCACTGGCAATGAAGTGTGGCTTCTGAAAGACCCAAAGTTATAAACAGGATAGTAGAAGATCTAGAATTTAATCCTAAATCATCTGTCAACAAGGATTTTGTTATGTCCATTCCTTAAACAATACTCCATCCCACTGTGCCACACATAGGGGCTAGGAAAGTGCTTTACCTAGAGCAGCAACTCATCATAGAATGAATAGATAAGACATGGATTAACTTCATCTATGAATGGGTAACACGTTCACCCTCTAACATCTGCCACCAAGTTTCCCTTGTAGACAGAAGAGTTCCGTGAGAGGTTGAGATATGGGGAAAGAGTGAGAAGAAAGGAAACCGCAAAAAATGAAGGAATGTTAGACCAAAGGCTTTGGGGTCAGACGCACCTGGGTTTGATCTTAGTATTGCCACTTACTCTCAGGTCTTGTGGGTGGTTAAGAGGATTAAGGGCAATAATATACAGTGAGCATTTAGCACAGTGCCTGGTCTACAATAAATACTCAGTAAGTGCTATTTCATCATTCTAGTGAGAAAACTAGAAAAACTAGGGGCAAATACAAAGTGTAGTGTATATTGGGGGAGAACTTTGAGGAGGCTAAAGTACTATAGGAAATGATGAAGTTGAAAGAGTAATATGGGACCAGACCTTAAAGAGCTGTGAAAGCCATTCTAAGGGTTTAGGATCTATCCTCATTCTACAAGGGGTTGACAACCAGTTGGGTCTTTTATAAACACATTGTGAGGATAGGCAGGGAAGAGCCTAAGTAAAGATGTTGGGAAGCTACACAAAACTGGAGTAGCATTTACAAAGATACTTTCCCCTGCTTTGCCTTTAGTTAATGGCTGATGGCAAAAGTGCCTGGTGCCCAAATGAACAAACCTGAACCAGTATGAGATTCTCTAAGACACAAATCTTTATCCACTTCATGGCTGGAAAAGGATATGTTTTCATATGTGTGTGTGTATACATATATTTATTTATTTAGTGATGGATTAGCTTTTTTGGACTGTGGCCACACCATAGAGGGCTTTCTAATCTATTTTGAGTTCTAATTGATTACAGCATTTGGAAAAATGTACAGCAAATTGCTCCGTTAATCAAGGTAAATCAAGCTGATGTCATAGATGCTAAATATATGTCTTTGCAGTAATACTATTTACACGGCCGAACTAAGGCTGCTGTCAGGATTTCCACTTGACAGCCTCTGCCTTCCCAGAAGGAGCTCGTGGCTTATCTCTGAAAGTACTCAGTGGTCCATTTCTGAGGCTGGATTCCCAGGTCCTTCTTTCCACCTCTAAGGAAAGGGTCTTAGGAAACAGCGAGACTGCCTTTTTAGGTACAAACTCAGAGGCAGTTGGGATAGAGGCCACACCACAAAGGCCAGGACAACAGGAAAGGAGATATAAAAGGCAGATGACTTCATGAAGCCAGAAGGATCCTGGCATGGCACATCCCTTAACTGATGAAGGAATTGAGGGGTATCAGAGAACTCTGCTGAGATACAGAAGATCATAGTATGGAAGAATGCTTACAGGCCATCTGGTCCTCCTGACAAAAAAAGGAATTAATCAGAGATCACAAAGCAAGTTAATTTCAGAGCAAAGATTAAACATTCGATGCTTTGACTCCTCATACAGTGCTCTTTCTAAATGAAAGAAAACATAACTGTGTTTTTTTTTCCTTTTTTCCTTCTTTCTCATCATGTTCCCTAATGCTCATCACTAGCCCTGATGCTCACTGTGTGCCAGGCTGTGTCATAAGCACTCAATATTATTACAACCATGTGAGGTTAATATTATTTCCATTCTCATTTTAAAAATGAAGAAATGGAGACTAAAAGAAGTAAGGGAACTTAATCAAGGAAACCCTGCTAATGAGTAGCTGTCACAGGGATTCACATTTGAAAGTATCTAACTCACATGCTTGTGCACTTAATCATCATGCTGAACATCGTCAAGTTTCCATCATGTTTGTATACCTTTTCCAACAGAGTCTTTTAACATACGCTGTTGGCTTCGCAGGCAGCATTTCAAAACTTCACAGTGATGCTGAGAGTCAGAGATGACGACTGTCCTGCAAGATGAGGCAAAGTCATTTGTTGAAAGCCACACAGCTAGGAGGTTTCAGAACCAGCCACAGATCCCATGGATATTTCTGGGAGTTTGAGAATGAAGATAAGAGACAGAAGAACAAAAATCCAGCTGAGTCTTGAATCTTGTACCCTGATCTCGACCAAGTTCCCTTCCCTGTCTGGGCCCCAGTTAGCTCATTTGTACCATGAACATACTGAGGGTCCTTGCGTGCTCTGCTATTCTAAAACCAACAGCAAGAGCAATGACAAGAAGGAAAGGGAGAAACAAATCCAAGAATATACATCTTGCAGATCTTCTAAGACTACAAAAGATAACTGAAAGAAAGGATTTGGGGGCAAAAAGGGGGATCAGAAAATTTATCCTCAGGTCAGTTTTGGAAGGTCATCCATTGCCTGGGTGGTGCCCCATCAGGACTAGATCAAAAGCAGAACAGTTTTGCAATCAGCTGTTTGTGTACAGATGCTAGCCTCCAAATTCCCACATGGGAACATCTGTTGGGGACAACCACTTGACAAATAAGCAGGCAATTAGGTAGCAGACAAAAACATGGGACCACCAGCAGTGGGAGGCTGCAGCAGGAAGAAAGGGCCAGGCTGGGAAAGATGCTCTTATGTTCATATGAGAGACTACTGGAGGCAGAAGAAGAAAGACAGGATCAGGATTAGAATTCAGCAGAGATCATTTACTTCTTATTTTGCATCATGGCTTCATGTTTCTCAGTTCTGGATGTACGTTATAATCACCTTCAGATTTTTAAAAACCTGATGCCCAGGCTGTGCCCCAAAACATTCAATCAGATTCTCTTGCAATGAGTCATAAGCAAGTGTTCTTTCCTAAGGTTATCCCAATGCACAGCTAAGACTGAAATAACAATGGTCTGGTAGTCTCCAAGTCTAACCATTAAGGGTGGTGACACAAAGTCTATGTAAAGTGATCAACTTTATTCCATAATGCTTCTCTTTGGAATATGTGTTCTGAGTTTATAAGATCCTCATTTCTAGGACTCCAGCAAAATTCATCTACTCTGTGAAACAAGTACCTCTGCTACTAGATGATCTCAAATAAGTTGGTTCTTTCTCCAATCTTTCTCCAAGATTCCATTACCTTATCTGTTTTGGAGTTGGGAAGTTAAATGTGATTATGTATACTCAAGTGTTTTAGACAAGCCTGGAACATTATTATGTTGAGTAGTATTACATTATTAGTCAGTAAATGTTGGTTGAACTACAACCCAAGGTATGCACACACACACATGCACATGCACGCGTGCACACACACACACACACACACACACAGAAAATTTTGTGCAAGTGAGTTTGGGCACTATTCTTTTTTAAAAATTTTTATTAAGATTTTATTTATTTATCTGACAGAGAGAAAGAGAGCACAAGCAGGGGGAGTGGGGAGGGAAGGGGAGAAGCTCCCTGCTGAGCAGAGAGTCCAATGCGGGGCTCCATCCCAGGACCCTGAGATCATGACCTGAGCTGAAGGCAGCCTTTTAACCAAATGAGCCACCCAGGCACTCCTGGGTATTATTCTTGATACTATTTATTCTTTCCATTAGACATCACAGCCAATTCATCATCAATATCTTGCAGATATTATGCCCACCCAAATTTTTTTATCTTTTTTTTTAAATTTTTTAATTTATTTTCAGCGTAACAGTATTCATTGTTTTTACACCATACCCAGTGCTCCATGCAATACGTGCCCTCTCCAATACCCACCACCTGGTTCCCCCAACCTCCCACCCACTGCCCCTTCAAAACCCTCAGATTGTTTTTCAGAGTCCATAGTCTCTCATGGTTCACCTCCCCTTCCAATTTCCCTCAACTCCCTTCTCCTCTCTAACTCCCCTTGTCCTCCATGCTATTTGTTATGCTCCACAAATAAGTGACACTATATGATAATTGGTTCTCTCTGCTTGACTTATTTCACTCAGCATATTTTTAAGCCTGTTTTTTTCTCTCCAGTCCCTCTGCTAGAACTCCTACTCTTATAATCTTGCACTTGAACCACTGCAACAGATGAGATCTAAAAGCTCTATATGCCCAACCTTCTAGAGCTGGATGTGTTCTTTACACTACAGATAGATAAATTCACAACAAATATCACTCCTGCTGAAACTTCCCTATTGACCACAGGACAAAGACCAAGCTCTTCAATGTAATGTGTAAAAATCTCCATGGCCTATTCCTGTTAATCTTCCCATACTCATATGTTTATAGAGCTCTCCTCCCCACTTTTCCTCCTCTCTCCCACCATAACCAAGTTCATATCCCAATGCTATCCATCTCCCTCTATTTTCCTCTGTAAGCACTTAGATGTTTTACACATCAAACCTTTTTCTTTTCTTTTTTTTTTAAAGATTTTATTTATTTATTTATTTATTTGACACAGAGAGAGAGAGAGATCACAAGTAGGCAGAGAGGCAGGCAGGGGAGGGAGTAAGCAGGCTCCCCACTGAGCAGAGAGCCCAATGAGAGGCTCCATCCCAGGACCCTGGGTTCATGACCTGAGCTGAAGGCAGAGGCTTTAACCCACTGAGCCACCCAGGCACCGCTCAAACCTTTTTCTTATGCTATTTGCTTATCTCAGAATACCTTTTGACCTTCACCCTTCATCTAGCTAACATACATTTATTTCCTAAGCTCAAGTCAGGCACTACCGTCTTTAAGAAGCCTTCCCTGAATCCCCTTGCCTTGGTTTACATTAGGTGCTGTACCTTGCATCTTCCTCTATCATAACACCTCAAATTTTGCTGGAATTTTATAACAATTTCTATATCTCAGCCAGCAGACTGTTAGTTCTTCTATGACAAAGGCCTTCTCTAGTCCTCTACCATATATAGTCAGGATATAGAAGATATAGATGTTCCTTTGACCCATGGTAGATGCACAGTCTTTTATACAATTTCAGCCCAGTGAACGTGAGACACGATAGCGAGTTCTGTCCCTAGGGAAGAGGTTCTGTGCTCTTTCATGGCTCCTCCTATGCTTACCCATGGGGAAAGGCTGTTACTGGGAGATCTGTGTTCAAATTCCACTGGTCAGACAGTTTCTAACTAAGGCCAACATCCTTAAGGTGGTCCTCTGGGAATCTTTTGCAGACAGGAATGGAGCCATACAGGAATAGATCTCAGCATTATTTCTTTCCTCTGAACCAAACTGGCTCTGAGTAATGCCTTTGAGATCCTGACCACATCCTCTTCTTCCACTGCCAAAAAAAGGGGCTAGAGATAAACCATAGCTCAAGCTCCAAGACTTCAGGGAAGGTGACTCGTTTGCTGGGTCAGGGCCATATTTTAGGAAGGCTCCTTCAACTCCCTTGGGTCTTAGATTAGTCTGTGTCCTTCCAGTCTTATAAAAAATGGGCTGTCAACAGCAAGTCAGAAAATATTAATGAGGTGGGCAAGAGATGCCCCCCGAAGGGGGAGGATTGCAGAAATTGCTGAGAAAACACTCAGGAAGATGATATTTCTAAAGATTTTGCCCTCTACTTCTGGTGACTTTCATATAAATTTACTGCTGATTCTCCCAACTTCATCAGAAATACTTAGATTCTACATTTTGATTTCAAAAAATTAAGCATAATTTGAATTGGAAGGGATATTAGAGATAGTCTGGGCCAATCCCAGAGCTTTTGTTTTTCCAAAGGAAAGTCAGGGATTTTGTTTTCCTGGCTGCCCAACATTTAATGTCTTCTTGTTAACCAGACTTCCATTTTCCTTTGGCGGGTCTGTGGTAGACAGAATTCGAAGATGAGCCCTAAGATTCCTGCTCCTGCTTATGTAAAGGACCAGCAGAATATAATGGTATAAAACTCTCATAATTAGATTAGCATCAGTCAATTTGGAGTTAATCTTAAGGCAGATTATCCTGGGTATGCCTATCTAAACAGATGAGCCATTTAAGAGAGACATTCCTGCTGACCTTAAGGATAAAGACAACTGCCATAATATGAGAGAATATGACCATGAGGCAAGGGCCTGAAAATGGCCTCTAAGAGCTGTGAGAAATCCCTGGCCAAGATCCAGCAAGACAATAGGGACTTTGGTCACACAACCAGAGTGAACTGAGTTCTGCCAGCAGCCACAAGAGGTTGGAAGGGGGCTCTGGGCCTCAGGTGAGACCACAGCTCTGGCTGACACCTTGACTACAGCCTGCTGAGGCCCTGAGCAGAGAATAGAGTTATGCCGTGCCTGGATTTTGGACGCTCCATTTCTTACTGGTTGTATGAACAGGACTATCTCACCTTCATCTTCAGGAATGGCATGTGTTCCAAGCTTAAGCTAAGCACTGTGTTCCATCCTCCTGTCCACAGTGATTGGTTCAAGATAGGCATGTGAGCCAAATTACACCTATGAGAATCAGGCCTAGGGCTTTTGTTGGATTTGTTAGGAAACAAAAGTGCTCTCTTTTCACTGAAATTGAAGTTGAGGGCATTTAGCTCTGGAGCTGATGTCAACCATATTGCCACCATGTGGAGGTTGGGAATGAAGCCAACACTGAGAAGAGAACAGATTTCAGCAATGGAGAAAATCAGATTTTTTAATGTATTTTGAGTCCTGGATCAAGCTGAGTCTAAAGGAGAGATTACACGTGGAAGTTTCAATGACCTGAAACTGCAACTTCCACATTTACTCTAAGACAATTTGAGACCAGGTTTTTGTCCCATGCAATACAAAATGCTCTATCTGAAATGTGGGACAATTTGGGGCCAGAGAAGGAATATTTTGACCCAATCACACTGTTAACAGGTTACAGTATGACATAAAAGGAACCAGATCTCCTAGTGCCCAGTCAAAAGGACTCACCATTGCCTTATTGCTATGCTGAGAACCTCCCTGGGAACCACAAATTATTGATTTCTTGGGAAACAAATGCAACAAAATGGCAACAAAAATAGTTCAGTAAGTATTTACTATAGGCCAAGCTATTTGTTATGGAGTATATATGGTATTTAATTTTATATTCCCATAAACTTTATGAATTTTGTATCTTTTTTTTAATAATTTTTTTTATTTGACAGAGATCACAAGCAGGCAGAGAGGCAGGCAGAGAGGAGGAAGCAGGCTCCCCGCTGAGCAGAGAGCCTGATGCGGGGTCGATCCCAGGACCCTGGGATCATGACCTGAGCTGAAGGCAGAGGCTTTAACCCACTGAGCCACCCAGGCGCCTCTGAATTTTGTATCTTAATCATCTCTATTTTAAAGACGACAAAAGTGGGACGCCTGGGTGGCTCAGTTGGTTAAGCGGCTGCCTTCGGCTCAGGTCATTATCCTAGCGTCCTGGGATCGATTCCCACATCGGGCTCCTTGCTCGGCAGGGAGCCTGCTTCTCCCTCTGCCTCTACCTGCCACTCTATCTGCCTGTGCTCACTCTTGCCTCTCTCTCTGACAAATAAATATATAAAATCTTTAAAAAAAAAGAAAAAAAAAGAAAAGAATTAGTTTAAAAAAAATAAAAAATAAAGACGACAATAGTGAAGCTCAGAAATATTTACCAACGTGAGCAAGGAAGGTCATATAGCTAATAAGTGGAGGAGCCAGAATTTAATCCTTATCTGTCTGGCTCCAAAGTCTATTCTCTTAACTATTGTGTTCATTGTTGCTAGGATTAAAGAGAAACAAAACAAACCTAGGGGATGTTTCTTTATTACTTCAAATTTATTGCAAGGGTATGTCATAAAGGAGTCTTTTTTGATCAATGCAGATCTACAAAGACTGGTTTTGTATTCCTCAGCCAATCACCACTTCCATGCTTGAAGAAATCTTTAATCCCTAACACTGGATAATATTAAGTTGCACATCTCTTATCCTTTCTTTATTTTAAAGATTATACAGGAAGTATTTTTGGAAGGAGAAAAATGCAACTTGCTCTGTAGGAATAAAACGTCAAGCTAGCAGTGGGACACTTGTATTCAGATCCCTACTCTGCCCAGAATTCCCTATGTGATCTTGGGCAAATCACCTCTCTCCACTGGCCTGTTTTCTGATCTATAAAATCAAGAAGCTTATGTTAAAATGGATGAAAAAGCTTTTGTATGTAGAAGATGTCTTCCACTATGAAGATACATTGGTGAGACTCCAAATATTCCAGAAACTTTTTTGGCTAAAACAACATTTATTTCAGTTTGGATCCTATGTGGGGTCCTGGAATATCTCTGAGATGTTCAGGCACTGAAAAGTCACTATGCCCAAATTATAAAATACTTGTTAAGTACTTATCTGTTAAGATGCTTACAACATTAAATATGGAGTCTTGACTGTGTATTAAATATACTTTATCAATGAGGAAACAGAGCTACAAAAAAGTAAGTAACTTTGCTAAGGATCAGGGCATAAACACAGGTCCACCTGACACCAAAGTTTATCTATCCACTCAAAGTCAAACAGCTTGCCACCTGACTCCCATCTCATACCAGCTTCTTCAATTTTAATTTTTATATCTTCTTATAAGTCATCTGAAGCATGTTATGGATCAAGACATGGTACAAGTCAAAATGAAGTAAATTTTTTTTTTCCTGAAACAACAAAGCACAACACTGTCTAATGGGATAATGAAAGTGTTGGTTATCCTTAAAATGATCTTTCTTGGCTTCCATTTTTTCCTGTGCATGATAAAGACACCTTTTTAAAAAAATTTTTATTTTCAAAAACAATTTCAGAGTTACGAAAAGATACAAAGATAGTACAGAGAGTTTCTGTATAGCCATAACCAGTTTCCCCTATTATTAACTATTTACACTTAGTGTGGTATTTTGCTGCAAATAATGATCCTATATTGATACATAATTATAAATCAAGTCCATACTTTATTTACATTGCCTTCGGTTTTACCTAATGTCTTTTTTTCTGTTATAGGATCTCATCCAGGATACCACATACATTTAATCATCATGTCTCCTTAGGTTCTTCTTGGCTGTGACCATTTCTCAGACTTGACAATTTTGATGAGTATTGGTCAAGTTTGTAGGATGTCCCCAATTGGGATTTGTCTGATGTTTTTTCTCATGACTGGAGTGGAGTTATGGGTTTTGAGGAGGTAAAGTGCCATTCTTGTCACATCACATTAAGGAAAAATATGATCAATATTCCTTATTGCTCTTGGTGTTGACCTTGATCACCTGGCTCAGCTACAACTGTACCTTTTAAAGTCTATATTTTCTACCTTCTCTGAGTTCTTCCCTAGTCTACCTGGATTCTATCTGAACACTGCTTCTCTTTCAAACTATCCTACAGGGCTAGGAGATAACGATCTTAGGCAAGAGGATTCTATGGCAGTCTGGTGACTAGAGGTAATTTCTGGGGCATGTAGAGAGGAGGATTTTTTTACTTCCTGACAGTTTTCTCCATTGTCTCCTTTGCTTTAATAAACTTAACCCAAGAGGCTACACTTTGATCCTGTTGAATAGCCAACAGTTTTGAGATGGATTATATTGAGGTTGTAATGCATTTTGGGGGGTGAGGGGGCACAGAATAAGGGACTGTGGATGCTGTTTGTGTTTCCCACACATGCTACCAGGGAAAAACAGACAGGATTTTTGCCCCTTGTTATAATACCTTATATTCACACAGGAATTTACCTTTTAAAGGAATTTTACATATTTAATCTGCACCCAAATTTATTCAATAGATACTTCTTGAGTGAGTGAATAAATGAATGAATGCATGTGTACATTCCCAGCTCAATGTAGCACTACAAAGTGGAAATGGTAGAGTTTAGATTTACATAGAACTGGGTTTGACTCTTCCTGAGCTTACAGAATATACAGACTCTTAGATCTTAAGTATGACAGATGATTTTCATAGGTTGTCATATTTATAGGATGGTGAAATGCATCTCAAAATGAGGGACAGATTTCATTGCAACAACTCGTGCAGAATAACTGACATTGAGATAATACCCGATACTTTTGTTACCATGTAGGACTGGAACACTGACCCACAATGTATGAATGAGGATAGCAAATAATGATTACAGTGCCCTTTAAAATAATATCATACAGATAAATCTCAAAGGGAGGGGATATTATTATCATCATCACCACTTGACAAAGGAGGGAACTGAGGCTCAGAGAGGTTAACTAAGTTGCACAAGGGATGCAGGATTTGAGCTCTGTTCTCTCCAACTTCTGAACCCGTGCAGAAAGTACTAGATTATAATTTTGTACCCTTTCTTCTTTTGGAGGGAATTTCCTTGCTGAAGAAACTGTAGTGCTCTGTTTGGTGACTGCTTTGGGAATGAAGCAGAGCCATCAAATTAAACAATTCAATATACTGTGGTCTAAAATACATGAGCTCCTTTCTAGAAAGAGCAGAGAGGAACCAAAAGTTCTATTAAAATGGAAATCACTTTGTTCCTCTGAAGAAAAGCTTACTTTATAGCCACACTGTAGAAATCACTTTAGAGTTTAAATTTTTTTCTTCTTTGTTTCTTTCTGTAAGAGAAAAAAAGAATCATAATTGCTAAGATTTATTCAGGAAAGTTTTCTCTGGAGGATTATAAACAATTTTGCAGTGTTTCTTAACCTCCTTAGCCACCCCCTTGGGGTCTCTCCAAATTGCTGTCTCATCAAAGAAGGAGTGCCCAACCCAGGGTTTTGGGGAGAACACATTCAACTATTTCTCAGATGTATCATATACATAGCGATGGGCGGGAGGCAAGGATCTTGAGGCATTAGATCATCTAGCTTATTCCAACACTGGGAGGTTGTTTCCAGTTGGATATCTCAAGTGTTGTGAATGGCTGCTAACCTGAAGAACTTCACATCTGTTACTTGAGGCCAGCTCTTGAGCAGAAAGATCCACTGATGGAACAGGTATTGCTTTGTGTTTGGGGTTTGGGGGCTCTGGGGTTTTATTTTTGTTTTTTGTTTCTTGGATTATTCAGGCAAGCCTTCTAGGTAGGGATAAGAAAAGCACAGAGATTATCACTCTGTACACACTATTTAGACTGAATTATGCTGACTTTAAGATCTGGTGCTAGAGAGGGTGCCAACACCTTGTGCTTACTCTCTGTTCCTAGCCATTCAGGGATAGGGGACTTGAAGAAGAAAAGAAAAGTAGCAGGAGAAATGTGAAAAGATGGAAGAGTATTCCCCTGTCCTTTCTGCCTTTGTCACCAGCACCATTCCCATCTATCTCACAGCATAACTCTCATTTCTTCCCCTGCACTCCCAGTGTAGCTAAGGATTTAATCTCCTCAGACAGTGGTAGAATTGGTTGCACTTTCTATTTTATTGCATTTGCAGTGGGTGTACAACATGTCTTCATTAACTCTCCATGACATTCAGAATAGCTTTGGATAAAAAAGACACTCAATCAAAAAGGAAAAACAGTCCCCCACCCTCCCATCTCCAACCCCAAGTATCCCCCAGGGCATGTATTAATTACTGAAGATGAATGCTGGGCCTTCATTCTCAGCAGGGGCTTTTAAATCGTATTGCTCTGTCAGGTTAGAAGATGGTGCTTCATCTTGCAAAATGGTAAAGGAGCTCAACTTCTTGTGGAAGTAGCAGCTAATATTGGCTTCCATTACTGAGTGCCTACATGGTGCCTATTATTATTAAAGTCTTTTCAAGAATTAGCTCACATAATCCTCACACCTGCAAGAACCATCATCCCCATCTGCTGGATGGAGAAACTGATTCCAAACTCCATGCTATTTCCAGTAAAACAGATGGCTCCCCATGGTTCAAAATGGAGGGAGGTCTATAGTTCTTCAAAGTGATCTGCATCCAGGAAGACACTATACTATATCTTCACTGTTGAAAGTTTGATAGGCTCTCAAATGTGAGCTAATACATCAACCTTCTGAGGAAGGTTTCCTGGTTTCAGACAAGATGGAACTGTTTTTGTTTTGTTTTGTTTTGTTTTTAACAAGCAAGGCTGTTATGGCTGTCCACTAAGGAGGTAATGTTCAGATCCGAGTTGATCTGCCTTTCCTTAACTGTTGTGTTGCCAAACTACCTTTTGGATACCCCTTTTCTTGTCTCTTCCTTGTCTCACCTAACCTGAGCAATCATCAACATTCCATAGCTGAGGCTGAAGAGGTCCTGAGCCCAGAAGAGCAACACTTATATTTTTAAGATTTACTTATTAATCTTCAAGAGAGAAAGCACAATCAGGGATAGAGGCGGGGGGGAGAGGGAGAGAAATCCTCAGGCAGACTCCCCACTGAGTGTGGTGCCTGACCTGGGGCTCAATCCCAGGACCCTGAGATCATGACCTGAGCCAAAAATTAAGAGCCAGACACTCAACCAACTGAGCCACCCAGGTGTCCCCAGAAGGGCAACACTTAATAAATAAGTTTTCTTGGGAACCCTAGTCTCAATATTTCCTTTCAGAATCATACTTTCTGAACAATCCCAAATATTCTCCCCCTCCCTATCTATACTCATTATTTTAAGAAACATGTATTTGTTAAGGATTCTGAGACATCCTATAGAAAAAGAAAAAAAAAGCAAATAAAGCAGAAAGAAAACAAAACCACAAAGAAACATTTACTTTTGTTTCAACAGCCTGTCATTTCTCCTATTTAAATTTTTAAGTGTTCCCCGCTCCCCCAACCCTGGGAACATCTGTTCACATCCTTTGGAACTATGGTTTTCTAGACAACACCTTGGGAATCTCTACGTCAAGGAATATCCAAAGAGTTACCATCATAAATCCAAAATAAAATGAGGATTTCACTGATTGTCCAGAAGGATGTATACCTTCTCTCTTCTGAAATGTTACATTGTTTTGCCTTTATTGCTCTTATGGCTTATAGCTTAAAGACAATAAACTAATGACAAGAGACAGATGTGCAAAGATGAGATGGAGGTAAGCAATGTGTCCTACCTGGTTATTTTTCTTCTGAACTTGTTTTCCCTGATTACAAATGAGTATGTGTTCATCATACAAAATTCAAACTTCAACCAATGCAGAATCCATATACTCTACCTCAGGTTGCACTAGTATTGAATCCTCATTCCCTTACAACAGTGTAAACTCTCTTCTATTGGGCACATAGCTTGATGACTGGAACACTGTAGGTGTTCAGGAAATGTGAGTTGGATAGGTGAATCAGTTCTGTTTTTATTAATTTTATTCCCTCTGCCAGAAATTCCTTGTGGACAGGGAGACCAATTTTACTCACCTGTGCTCCTCCACACCTAACAGGGTACCTGTGTGCAGCAGACACTCAATAAACCTCTGCTTGCTGCAATCATTTGCCCTCAGGGAGTGTTTCTAGAGCAGACCCTGAAGGAAGGTCTCTGCAGCTATACCCAGGCAGGCTTGTGTTTACTCCTATTCTGTCATGTACTTGCTATTGAGTATATTAAGAAGCTTGGTATCTGTGTCTACTAAATGGGGCCAATACTACCTGTTTTACAGAGGGCTATTAGGCTCACATGAGGAGATGTATGTAAATATGTTTTGTAAATGCTGGAGAGTTTACTCTAGTTATTTTATGATTATAAAGAAGGTGGGCTGTTTTTTTAAATGAGCCAAGTTTACTCAAATAAACAAGTATTAACTGAGTGTTTCTTCTATGCCAAAGAGAGAAACAGATAAAGAGATCATGGTAAACTGTGTGGTAAATGGTGATGGTCACAACTGGGGCGAGCAGAGGATGCTTTGGGGACACAGAGAAGGGATGCTTCCTGTGGACATAAGGCTGCAGGTGAAAGAGGTAAAGCTGCAGGTATATTTGGAGAGAGGACCACACCAGGGAGAGGGATGAGCTTGTGCAAAAAACACACACTGGGTAATACATACATGAGTAGGAAACTACCGCTGTTCTAACAGGGATGCCAGACAAAAGGTCTTGTGATTAACTACTGCCAACTTCCAGCTTCAGAAAAGGAGAAGTCAAGGATACCTTGTCAAGCATGTTCCCTACGGTCTAGCATGTGTTAGAGCACAGATCCCTCCCCATAATGTCTTGAGGGTTGCTAGAGTTCAGAAAAGAGAAGTTACCTGACCAGATTCACACAGGCAATAGGGGTCAGAGCCAGGATTACAACTCTGGCCTAGACTAAATGGCCCATCCATCACAGTTCTTACCTAATGCATCTGTCCTCATCTATCCCGGATGGAAGAGAAGAAGGAATGAGAATATCTTTACTGTAAAAAACCTCTTTTTTGCGGGGGACTAGTGAAGGATGCTCAGGGTCTGAGCTGGATTTTTTGTTGTAAATGGCCAAGATAAGTCAATTGTGGCTGCTATGAAATTAGGGACCCATGAAACCTGGCTGGCTGGCTGTAATTAATCACTGCAAGGCAGCAGAAAAGGAGCCCAAGCTGTTAGAACACCCAGGAGGCTGTGGTTGCAGGGTTCCAACAACTGACATTTGCAACTATCTCCACAGGAGACTGAAGCTTTGGAAACTCCAGAACTCAGCAAAGATTCTGAGGCTTGGGAGCTTTGTCCTTTTGGACACCTTACCCCAAGGAGCTCTCCAAGCCCCTGACATTTGGGGGATTGTCAGAGCTTTGGGCTGCCAGAGAAAGGCCCTATCTCAGAAGCCAAAGTCATCAACAGAAAGGGAATTGAACGAGCAGGTTTTTCAGAGGCTGGAAGAGAAACTGTTTCAAAAATCTGTTTTGACTTTTGTAGACACTGCCTTTCCCTCTGGCCCCATAACTGAGTGGGGCTGGCGATACTTATTCATCTCTTAGTCTATGGCTGAGTCACCCCCTCCTTCTCATCAAAATGTTATGAGTATGCAGAGAAAGGTGTTTATTGAACAGTTTCAGTCCATTTTAGGGTGGTAGTCATGTAGGGGGTTATGGTTGTTCTCCCCAAAAGAATTCCAGAAGAGCCCTGTACCTAGTAACTGAGTAAGAAAAACATCAGTCTGTACATAACAGATATAGATGAGTTGGGCTTTCTTTTGGTGAGTGGGGGAGAGTGAAATCTATTTTCACAGAAAATAAAACAATAATGTCCCTTCCATCAATCAGGATCTCTGTGAAGGTTAAGCAAATACCTATAAAGGTACCCAGCCAGTAGTTGGGGTACCAGGTACTCCTTATCTTCATGTATGTGTCTTCTGGTTTTGCCTTTCTTCTTCTTTTATTTTTTTTTAAGATTTCTTTTTTTTTTTTTTTTTTTTTTTTTTTTTTTTAGAAAGAGAGAGCACACAGGTATAAGTCGGTAGAGGCAGGAAGGGGCAGAGGGAGAGGGAGAGAGAATTTCAAACAGACTCCCTAAGCATGGTGCCTGATACTTTAAGTCTCCCTCTCAGGACCCTAAAATCATGACCTGAGCCAAAACCAAGAGTCCAACGCTCAACCAACTGAGCCACTCAGGCACCTCTTGCCTTCATTTGTATTCCCGCCTTTCCTCCTTACCCAGCAATTCTCCTCTGATTGCATTTGCAAGTCCAGACTAAGGTCTATGAGAACAGTGCTGGTGGTATAGATGATACAATGAACATAATTACTGATGTCCCTGGGCTCTCCAGTTAAAAAGGAACCCCTTGCAGCTGTATAGTACCATATATTTTACCAAGTACCCTCAGGTTCCCTATCTCATTCACTCTGCACTGCAATTTTGTGAAGTAAATAGATAAATGGAATTTTCCCCCATTTTACTAATGGTGAGATCCAAGAGCAGCTATAAGTCTAGTTGTGTCTTATTTTGTGCTGCTCTGAATTTAGGCTGAGCTATATCTATCTACCTGACTTGCCATAAATACTGTGATAGTCCACAGAGCCTATAAATTTAGCATATGTGTAACTGACCTCATCATCTCTCTTCCCTCCCTCCCTCCCTCCCTCTTTCCCCCTCTAGTTTTTCTTGGGTCTTCTGGTTCAACAGAAAGCCTCTGCTATTCCTCTAATCATCCAAGAGGGAAGCTTTTCTTCCCATAACAAACCCATATCCAATCAGTTACCATCACTTATAGATTCTCTGCTTTTTTTATGATCTTGTAAATCTATCTCCATTGCTTCCATACCAGTCAAAGCCATCATCATCATCAGCCTCCTGACCAACCTCTGTAGAGTTTGGTCCTGTGCCCGGTCCATTCTTCATACAACAGACTGAGTGTTCTTTGTAACATGGAAGTCTGATTATATCACTTTCCCCATCCTATAAGTTAGAACTTTCAGTGGTTTCATGGGTCTGCAGGGGTAAATACATATATTTGATTATTTGTGATCTGACTACTATTGATTATTTGTGATTTGAATATTGGGATCTTTTATTCTATTCTAGTCTCACTGTTACTAGATTTCCACACTATCCCATTTTACACTCCAACCCATACCACGAGACTCTCATGTTTTAACCAGATTGAAATCTCTCCTACTTGAACCCATGCCTCACTCATCTGTGCTACCCATTTCTCATCTGGCTGATCACCTGTGTGCTCTCAGGTTTCACACTGCCTCTTCCAAAAAATTCTTCCTTGAGTACCTTCCAAGTTGTCTCCTCTAGGTTTTCATATTATTTTGTACTGCCTTATACTATGTCACTCATTCCATTACAGTGTTTCTGGTGTTTGTTTTACTTTTTATTTTCTCTGTATCCGTTGAGGGAAGAGTCTGTGCCTTACTCAACTTTAGCTCCAAAGGCTCTAGCAACAGTCTTGCACACTGTGGATCTTTGATGAATACTTGAGAGGTGCAGTAACTTGTCTGAGATGCTCCACTTAAAGTTAATAAGCTGCTACTCAAAACTAAATCTTGTTTCTCCAAGTCAAATACCACACAGAGGAAAAAACAAACAAAAACAAACAAAACAAAACAAACAGCTAAAAAACAGGAGTGATCACACTGTAGAAATGATGAGAATTTGTTCTTCTCTGTTGAGAAGTTGATAGATAGGGCGTAGCACTTTATTTGTAATACAGTGACTTAGAAGGGACTACATAAATGCCTTCTATGAAGAAAGCTTTCCTGGCTCTCATCTTGTCTCCACTGCCTCCTCATTGTCATCTCTCACTGTTCTCTTAAGGACCCATTCTGTCTGCATCCCCACCCCTTGTCTTTGACTCTCTTGGGAGATGAGAAAGAAGTTCCCCAAAAGTGCTATGGTTCCTGCTTTTTGTTTTCCCTTGAGAGGCAAAGGAAGTACAGGTCCCACTAACCAGATTCACTCTCACCTAGCTGTCATCAAGCCCCCTACTTCACAAAAGGAAATGCAAGTAAATTAGGAGTTTGGTGCCTAGAAAACCAAATAAATTTGGTGTCCGTAAAACCAAAGACTTGGAGCAGTACTTTTCTCCCTCATCATATGCTTCCACCAATGTTTACTTAGCTAGAAATTATAATGTAACTAAAACAGTTCTCATCACCCCAGGGAGGACTACAGAGTCCCAAAAGGAAGATCACTGCCAACAAAACTAGTATTAAATTCGAAGCCTGTTGTGAAGTTGTCCATTTCCTTAAGAAGAAAACTGAGGCCAGGGGGAGAAAGAATGTGCCTGAGGCCACTCAGTAAGAGAGCCACAGAACTGGAATGCAGGTCTGTGGGTTCTTTATTCATGCTCTTTTCAGCTTTTCTAACAATTCTTAGGATACCCCACACTGAAAAGCCAGAAAAAATGAATCTTATTTACTCTGGATCCAGAGGTAGTTAGCATCCCAGTATGCTTTTGAGGGGTTTGGAAATTTGACTGTGTTTTGAGGGATGGGATGTTCCATTAATCATGGAAACCAATAATATGCTTTCATTCGACCAAATTTTTCAGAGCCAACCCTGAATGTCCACTATTTTCCATTACATTTGTAATCTCTCCCTCTCGGGGAAGAGAAAAATAAAACAAGCAAGGGGGAGAAAAGGCAGCAGGGTGACTCCATGTGTGTGTTTTGCTGTAGCGGAGTGGATGGGCTGGTTTAAATTTGTCAGTTCCTGGCTCAGGTTCCCTGTGCCCTGCCTCTGAAGAGTGTTCCCATTGAATTTTAAATGGGAGTAAAATTAGGTCTCCACATAGGACCTCTCATACTTTTATTTCCTTGGGTGTTCCTGCATGGCACACGAGGATGGAAAGCAACACTGTGTGTTTCACCCTACTGAGAAGCCCATTATGCTCTGGAGAAGAAATTACTCACTGCCTCTGTGTTATTAGTTGAAACACACCTAAAGCCTGGCCATGCACATGTCAATCCTGGGCATTTGGAAGTTTTAAAGCAAATCGGGAAAGAAAACTTAAGCTATAAGGAGTCTTACCACTGACTTAGACCAATCTCCTTTTTTATTTTTTAAAGGGGGAGTGTGGAGAAAATTAAAAGGCAGAGTAGAGAGGTAATATGACCCAAGGTCACATGGTGAGTGAACAACAAGTCAAGGATGGATACACCTGTTTCCTAGCTAAGTTTTACTAATGATACTGAAAGCTACTGTGGCTGGTTGCAGAGGGTCTGTGGACAGAACAGGGCTTGGTCCTTTCTCTGTCATTGTTTTCCATGCCAAGGTATAATCCATAAGGCCTTCTGTGGTACATCTCCCAGGGCCTACTCTGCCACTCTTCGAGGGTCTGCCCCTTTGCTCTCTCCTCACAATGAGGGCAACCCCTGCCATTTTCCTTGGACTTTTTTCACAGAGCTGCACTTTAGTTGGGCCACTGAAAGCCTCTTTCCTCCAAACAAAACTGAGGCTGTGCTTATATTTTAATACTTTTTTGGAACTTGCGCCCCAAAGGAGGGATGAGGGTAAGGGAAGTGAGGTGGGTACAAAGGAAAAACAAATACAAGATGACAAATTACTGAGCTATCCGCTTCATAAGAACATCCAGCTGATGGCTAGCTCATGGAGGTTGTCTCGGGAGAGGCAGAAGAAAATGACTATGTATTACAACAGTTACCCAGGGTTGAGCCCAGAGGATGGGAAAGCAATTTATCTATATAGTTTTTGCCTTCTGCTATATCTCATTGGTCATAATATTCTCCAAAAAAGTTAATTCTCCAACATTACCAGTTAGCATCTGCAACCCTGCAGAGTCACTGCAGCAACCTGACCATCTACAGATCTGTCAGAAGCCATGCAACATCCTGGTCTTCTCCCATGGGGAAGGTCCAGGCAATCAGGTGCCAGGAGAGGAGGTAACAGAAGGATCCAGAAAAGGCTAGCTCAGATCACGGTCACAAGCAGATGCATGTGCCAATGCCAACTATAATTAGAAGCTTCTACATACCCCAAATGGAGAATGCTGAGCCCGTAACATAAAGAAAGGCCTTGAGAAATCATTTTTCTATTTGAATCCTATACTTTTCCAAAAAACGTCAACTATGCATTGACCCTTCTGCCCTTCAGTTCAGCTAGCCCCTTGTTCTTCTCTCATTCACCACCTCTCACTTCTCCCTCCTCTATATTCCTATTCCCATAGGAAAAACAAAAACAAAAACAAACAAACAAACAAAACCCTCTTCATCTCAGTGATTAAAGATGCATGGATCCATCCCTCACCACCACTGTCAAAACTAAGAAAAACTGAAGGGGAAGACTGAGGGTAGGTTTTGGAGGGTCTCTCTTTTTTTAAAGTTCTTATTTAAATTCCAATTAGTGAGCATACAGTATAATACTTGTTTCTTGTGTACAATGTAGTGATTCAGCACTTCCACATATCACCCGGTGCTCATCACAAGTGCCCTCCTTCCCCTCCCACCCACCTCCCCTCTGGCAACCATCAATTTGTTTTCTATAGTTGAGAGTCTGTTTCTTGGTTTGCCTCTCTCTCTCTTTTTCCCTTTTAGAGGGTATTAAAAACTAAGTTTAGGAGCTTGGACAAGGTCAGTGTCTAGTGAAGAGGGTACCTTTCTGCTCAAAGCAATTCTGATCCCACTGTCCTTACTGTGCATCCTTCCTAGTCACCCCTCTAATCCAAGTCCTACCTATTTTTCAAGTTAAACCTAATTTTACCACTTCTGTTTTTCATTCATGCTTCCATTTATGGGATGCTCAGTAATTACTGAACTTCTGCAAAGTTCTAGGTACAGGGTGAGTAGGGAATAGAATGGCATCCTGATGCCATTTAAGTCTAGCAGGGAAAACTGTCAAGACCACAGAATTACAATTTCCTGTGAAAAGTGCTAGATGTATGGGATACTGGGTGCTTACAGAAGGAGCCCCTGCACTGTATGGAAAAAAGATTTAGAAGAGACTCCTCAGGAAAATGGTATCCAGTGTACAGAATGAAGGATGAAGGATGAGAAGGGGTTAAACTTAGATCCCTGCAGAGAAAACTATGTGTAGTGTCTGGGAGGTGAGAGAGAGCTCTGTTTCTAAGACCTCAATGTGAACTGACCAAATGAAATGCTTAGAGCATGAGAGGTGTGGTAATAATCAGTGTCCAAGACGATCCCTGATGATTTTAGTCTCCTGGTATTTATTTACAATCCTTGTGCAGTTTCCTCCTGCATTAAATAGGGTGAATCTGTGTAATCACTAAAATATTTTGGAAATGATAATGTGTGACTTGCAAGGCCAGGGCAAAAAGACCTTATAGCTTATACCTTGCTCTTTCTTGGATCCCTCAGTTTGAGGGCATGCCAGCTGCCATGCCATGGGGACACTCAAGTAGTCCTATGGAGACAACCACACAGAGAAAAACTGAGGTTTCCTGCCAGCAATGAGGATTCACTTGCCAGGCATATGAGTCAGTCCCATTGGAAGTAGATCCTCTACACCCAGTCAAGCTTTTAGACATCTGCAACCTTAGATGACATCTCTTCTGTGACCTCATGAGATCCTGGACCAGAACTCCTTAGCCAAGCTGCTCCTGACCCATGGAAAATGTGTGAAACAATAAATATTTGTTAAGACATGCAATTTTGGGGCAATTTGTTACACAGCAATAGACAACTGATACAAGAGATAAGGACTGCAGAAGGAGACCTGGGTCAAATCATACAGGGATTTATAGGGCCTGTTAAGATGTTATGACTTTTAGAAAAATAGTGAATCATTAATGGGCTTTGAGCAGGGAATGATGTCATCAGGTTTATATTCCTGTAGACTCTTTGAGATCAACTGTGTTCTTAAACTTCTCTTTCTTACAAGGTGCTGGACACAATGCTTTGAAATAAACATGGCAAATACAAATTTCAACTGAAGAATGATAGATTGTAGACAGCACAATATCTCTCAGTAGCAGCAAGCATGGAAAATCTCTGGTTCCCAGACAAAGTAAAATTGATGGAATACAGCTCTAATATGCCCCCACTTCCCATCACACCCATATTTATGGATGGGTGAAGTGAAATGCCTACTGTCAAGCATGTTCAATGCAGTCTCTATAATATAGGTGTGAGGGGTACAGGAAGAACATCCACCTAACAGACCTAATACAAAATGATGTTTCCAAATATATTTATATTCTTGGTGTGGGAGTTAGAGTAAGGATTTGACCCCAAAATGTAAAAATATTTGAAATAAAACTATAGAATCATATAGTCTTAAAGTCATAAAAAGACTGTAGAAGTAAGTTAGTCCAACTGCCAACCCAATGCTGGATTTATCTATAGAAAGACTAATCATATCACCTATAATTTATTGAGTATTAATTATTAGGCATTCTGCTAAAACCTTTACTAACATCATCTGATTGATCACTGAAGCACACTAAGAGGTAGCTATTATTACCAAATATTAAAATAAATAAATAAATAAATAAATAAATAGCCAAGCCAAGGTTTAGAAAGCCTAGGCCAGTTCTTCTCAAACTCCAACGTGCATACAAATGGCCTGGGGACCTTGTTAAAATCTAGATCCTGACTCAGTAGTTATGGAGTGAAACCCAAGCTTCTGCATTTCTAATAGGTACTGCAGTGATGGTAGCACAGCCAGGTAAATACCATAGAGTTTCAAGGGAAGGATGTTGTAGATTTAAAGCTTCTTCCACCTAACTTCAAAGAGTAAGCTTTGAACACTAACACCTGCATCACCATTCACCTGGAATGGTGGTTATCAAGTTCCTACTCAAGTGCTTCCATTTGCTTGGAGTCCTCTACTTCACAAGGTGCCTACCCTTTCCAATTCTAAATAGCTATAAAGTTAAGGTTCTTTCTTGTGCTGAATCAAATTCTGTACCCATGGAACTTCAATGGACAACCTGTTGAACCATTACCAAGAAGCACTTACTTTATGATTGGATTATTATTCCTTCTGAGTTCTCTGTTTGTCAGGTAGCATGGAGAAAAGGAGGCAAGAATTTGAATACCAACATACTTCTTGAACCTATAATATTCATTAATGAATAACTGGATAAATGATGGGGCCAGAGGTGCCTGGGTGGCTCAGTCAGTTAAGACTCTTGATTGTGACTCATATCATGATCTCAGGGTTGTGAGACTGAGCCCTATCCCCCAGGGGGTGGGCTCTGAATTCAGTGTGGAGTCTGCTTGAGACTCTCTGTTTCCCTCTCCCTTTGCCCAACCTCTCCCCTCTCAACCCACACTCACACTTCTTCTAAAAAAAAAAAAATGGGGCCAGAGGCATACTATTCTAGAACAAGTCCAAACTTTGACTAACCTGAGTCATATCTAAAGTAACAGTAATGTAGAAGAGAAAGCCAATTGTAACCAGAACCAATTTTCCTTTTCACATGATTTCCAGTCACCAGTATGGATATGGCCTTGAATATACTGAAAAATAAAATATATCATGAGTCATAATAATTAGATTCCTCCAGTTGCCAGTACTGGTCAAATGAATCTATTCTTTCTTCCACTCATATAGAATAAGGCATAAGAAGTTGCCCACAGAAAATGTGTTATAGCTCTGTGGACTGGATCTAGAAGAAATGAATGGTGAGAGTACTTTCCTATAAACTGTAGGCACTCAAAATCTAAGCTAAATTATTTAGTTTCAAGGAGAGCATAATAGTATATACAAAAGTCATTGAACTAGGAGTCAGAAAACCTAAGTTCTAATACAGCCTGTACAGCTAATTTCTTTCATCTATTGACAAAAAGAGCAGTTAGCTGGAATCAGACCAAGTAGTCACCCATTTCTCTTCCAGGTCAGAAATTCTAAGTGTTAGTTTCACAGAGTGCAAGCAAAACCTTGGGTTCCAAAGCTGACAGGCATCAAACATCTCATAACCTAGTACCAAACTGTCAATTACTTTTTTTTTTCTAAGAGTAGCAGGAAATTAAAAAAAAAAAAATCAGGGTTGTTAGAAAATGAAACAGTGATGTCTACAGAGGGTTCTAATCTATTACTCACTTTTTCAGGACAGGATGTATTTCTCTCAAAAGCCAGCCGAGGTAAAAGATTCACAGACAGATGGTGGCAAATCATGCCGCCTTGCCACTCAGTTCACAACGTACTGAATTAATAGATACTTGGAAACCTTTCTCAGTTCCATAGTCCTGGCTCACAAATAGGAATTACGAGGTCTTTGACATCTTGCTGATATTATATTGTTTCTTGATGTTCCTTGGGTAAATTTCTTTAAGTGTCTCTATCCTCAGCTGAAATGATATCTTATAATTTTTTCCATCAATAATCCTTAGTGACTTGTAAGAAGATGGCTCCTAAAATGCTGCCATCTACCATTGAGAGACCAAGTTTCCATTTCAATGATAAACCACAAGAATTTTAGAAGCTATGGGCCAACTTTTATGGAGGTTTCTTGTTAATATTACTCATGATATATTTTCCCCCTATTACTCCAAAGCCATATCCCTTTCAACGACTGGAAAGAGTGTGTATTGTCTGAGTTTAGTGTCTGTAGAGGCAGAAGCTTGGGGAAAATGAGGCTTCTTGGGTGTGGATTCAGCACCAAGAAAGTGCTCTGATTATAGAATGGCAGGATCAAAAATGTAATAGAGCCAATCATTTTAAAATCAGACTTTAGATAGTGACAGGCAAAGAGAAAGGAGGATCTCAGGTTTATCGACATCAGCCCTGTGACAGGCACATGCAAGTACCTTACCTGTATTTACCGGTTTAGGTCCTGAAAGGGAGCCATTTATTAGCTCTGCTTTCCAAGTGAAGAAATTAAGTGGGACTGGGAGAGTTTAAACATGCCCAAGTTCACACAGCTAGCAAGTGACAGAGAACCAATGGCTCCAAAATGTCTACTGTGACCTAGAATCTAAACTCTTTTCAACATTCCTGGCTCTGCTGCTTACTTGTTAAGTTACCTTCAATGAGTTACTTAACACTGCAGAAACTCCATTTCTTCATCTCTTAGGGAGAGAGAGAGATGCTTTTGATGATTTTACCCAGAGTGAACAGTGTCTAGCAATACATAAGCCCATTAAAAATTGTAATCATTAAGGTCATCAACATATCATTATTGTAGCATGCTGTTCTTTTAAGTAGATACAGACACACCTATATACACGAAAGTAGACTAGTGCTAAGGCAAAGGAGGAAGAGAAGGGAAGAAGAAATATAATGCCACTTTCTCCCTGAATTATATGCTGACATGCATTTTGATTTTGTGGTCACGAAGGTGACACTTGAAGGACTCCACCGTGTGCTTCTCAGATCACAGTTAGGATGAAAAGGAGCAACCTTCATAAATAAAATGTCTCCTTTTTCCCTTTGTCTTCTCTCGATTATATTCTCTCCTCCCCACTTCTTACTCTGGCCTCCTGTCTAATTGTATAAGGTCTCCTTATTCTCTCTTACCTGGGAAGCATTCATCTTGAGAGATGTGGGCTAGGGAGGCAGGAAAGGAGTGTGGCAGGGGAATGGATGGAATTGGCCAGATGCATGTGGTCAAGGAGAGGTCCCACTCAATGATAATGCAAAGGAGTATACAGGCTGTATACAGTATCCAGAATTACCCAAATTTAGACTCCTGAGCTGCCAGAGCTGCCAGTGTTGAACACAACTGCACAGAACTCTAGGGCCCATAAAGATCATTTAGTATCCTTGGTCCATTAAACAGTCGAGAAGACCAAGGAACAAGGCAAGGGACTCTGAGCACTAGGGAGTGAAGTTCAAGCTGTTCTGGCTGTCAGTCTCCTCATCACACAGGCTGGTGCCTCAGTCTCCATGTCATTTTCTGTTAGGAGATACATCATAGCCCCTGCAGCAATTTCTACTGTCACTTTTGTCTCTGTCCTCTCTACCCCGAGGTTCCTGAACTGGGAGTTCCAAAAGATAGTCATCAAACTTACTATCTTTATCTACTTAAAAACCATCAAAATTTTCCCAAAACAAGTTACTTTTTCCAATCCTGAATTTCAATCCTGGAACATTCTCCAATAAGAATTCAAATGAGGGAAGCCAACTGAAAACAAATATTCTCCAGACTTACAAACTTTTAAAACTTATATATGTACATATGCTTTTTGGTGCAAAGGGGTGTGTGTATGTGTTATTCCACAACATATTTTCTATCAGCAACTGACTTGCTTTTGAATACTGTACAAGCCCGTCTGCATTTTTCTCTCCAACTTTAAGCCCATTAGTATGAGAGGGTTTTATTGGATTACTCTGAGTTTTCATTTTACCTTAGAAGTCCAGGCTGTCTCTGAGCTGCCTGCTGTATTTCTGACTGATCTTTTTTTCAGGATAACACCTTGGCTTATCAAATATATAAACCAAGTTGGGGTACATTTTAGGGAGCTCCCACCCAAGTTTGGCATAATTGTGATCATTCTTTTTTATTTATTTATTTTACAGTTTTAAAGTCCCAGAATCAAGTGCCTTGGAGAAGTTACATGTTTAAAAAAAAAAAAAAAAGCTAATGAATTCATGTATTCCATTTGGAAATCTTTGTTTTCGTTGGTGGCATTCTTCACCCCACCCCCCTCTTTGGAGATCAAAAGCTCCTCTTTTGGACCAAGGGACAAATCAGGTTTTAGAAATTGCCACACTTTCTCCACCCTCCCTCCAAACAGGCTGCAGCTTGGTCTTTTGGATCTTGGCAGTTGCGTTCCCCCTTTGTCCCTGAGGTGGTCCAGGGGAGGACCCAGGCCATTGTCCCAGGCTCCAACCTTTGTTGGATTCTTGAGAAAGGACTGCTAAGGCAGACACAAGGCTGGCTTTCAAGTTTTCCCGCCTCGAAAACTCTATTGAGACGTTTTGTGTGGTTACTTGTGGGGGTCAGGCTTCTGATCTGACCCCTCGCCTCCCGGGGTAATTAGAGCATGCAGAACAGCACCTCCTTCCTGGCTAATTGGCTCTCTCAATGAACCTTTCAGAGAGGAAGTTTGTCTATGACTCACTTGCCCTCCACAGCACACTTCAGGCCCCAGCACACTCATCTGTCTAGGTGATGGGATAGAGATTTAGGAAGTGATTAGAACTGGGATCAAACAAGCCTCTGATTGCCCCATTAGCAATGGGGCCCATTAACTCTTTGAGAGCTGTCTACCTCCCTGGTGGGAAACCTAACTGCAACTGAAAGCACTTTCTCAGGCTTGGTGATGCTAATATGTTTATAATGCATTTCCAGCAAGTATGGTAGCTCCTAGGATCTACCTGGGAATCAATTAACATCGTATAAAAACAGCAATATTCAGCTTGACATTAACAAACACCCTAGGAAAAGACAGGCAGATGCCAGGGAAGGGAGTTGAAGTAGAAAATAGTTATTTTAATAAATCATGATACACTGGTGGCAGGAATTGGGGAGAGGGAGGCAATAAGGATTCTGTTCTCTGTCACCATGGCCGCCAGCTCTATGGAGCTTCCTGCAGTTAATTCAGGGAAGCAAGTGTGAAGGCTCCTCGATAATGCTGGACACAAGACCTCCCTGGACACAGTCCTTGTGGACTGCCCCCAAGCCAGGCCACTCCATCTGGTAATGGCCACATTACATTTCCTGCTGGAAAGAGTAAGGAATCTTAGCAGGCTCCAGTGCAGACAAATTGGTCTTGATTTTGTAGGTCATCTCTTGTTTTTCATGAATGATTTACCTCCTACTTTCCTGGCTGATGCCCAGGTCATTCACAGACTGTAACTTGAATCTTCCCTGACAGGTTGTGACTTTTAGGAGTTCTTAAAGTGGTGAGTTATGTGAGCAAGGAATGCTACATGTTAAAAATAAAGACAAACACTAGGCTGTCAATGCCGCTTAGTTTAGGGATAGCAGCAAAGGATGGAGGAGTGAAGGGGTAGAAGAAGATTACTTTTTCTTCATACAGCTTTGAGTATATACTTCTTATGGTAATAAGTTTTAATTTTGAAAATGTGAAAAAAGAACTTTTAAAAAGGTGTTTATATGTTTTTTGTAAAGAGAATGTATGAGTTGGCTTTTCTTTATCTTGGCTTTTTCTATTCAATATGCATCTTGTATCATGTGGATTCGTAAGTATGAGATTTCAATAATGAAAAACAACTCTCATGTAAGAGCTCGTATAGGTCAGCCTATATATTTGCACATTGAATCTCAGCTCC
This sequence comes from Lutra lutra, assembly GCF_902655055.1. Lineage (NCBI taxonomy): Eukaryota > Metazoa > Chordata > Mammalia > Carnivora > Mustelidae > Lutra > Lutra lutra. The sequence goes on from NC_062290.1 coordinate 77,313,124, forward strand.
GCCGCTTACTGGTTGGATAGTTTTGGATACTTTATTCAATTTCACCAAAGATCCAAGAGCTTCATCTGCTAAATGGAGATATTTTGTAAATATCTTAGTGGTTTGCCATGTGGATTAAAAATTTTTCAAAAAAGGCAATGCATATGCAGTGTCCAGTACTATGCTTAACACCGGAAGATAGCCTTGTCAACAGAGTGAATGCTGGTGCTATCACTGTAGTTCAGGGAGCTCTGTTCCAGGAAAGTTAAGTCACGATCACCCAATGGGAGAGTCTGCATTCTGTGCCCTCTGACTTCAAGCTTGCTTCCCTCTCAGGACCCCAGGTGGGTGCCTCTATTAATCTTTATTCAGAGGTTTAAGGGAGCGAGTTTTCTTAACTGCCTCCATTTTATAAAAGAAGAAACAAAAGAAAAATGCTAAAGCTGGCTCAAATCATCCAGAACTCTCTTCACAGCCTAACAGTACTGTTTACTCAGAAATCCTACTAGTTTTTCAACAGAAAAAAGTGGTATTTTTAGGGTACCAAAGATAACTTCCCCATCTTCGATTATGGTATTCTTATCGTTTTTCTCACAGTTTAACAAACTGAATCAACTGGTGGAAATGGCTTGATTTCTATTTCCTGCTTCATGAGCTCCTTGAGAGCATACATTATTCTCTGTATATAATGTTTGACACTTGTCATAACCTTCGAATGGGCAATGATAAAAGCTTAAGCTGTGAAAAAAAATAGAAACGAATATCCACAAATATAGTGCAGATGATCTTCCCAATTAGATGTTAAAAGTTAATGGTTTACCCCAAAGATACAGATGTAGGGAAAAGAAAGGCCATATGCACCAAATGGTCATAGCAGCAATGGCCACAATAGTCAAACTGTGGAAAGAGCTGAGATGCCCTTCAACAGATGAATGGATAAAGAAGATGTGGTCTATGTATACAACGGAATATTATTCAGCCATCAGAAAGGATGAGTACCTAACTTTTGCATCAACATGGATGGGACTGGTGGAGATCACGCTGAGTGAAAGAAGTCAAGCAGAGAAAGTCAATTATCATACAGTTTTACTCACTTGTGGAACATAAGGAATAGCATGGAGGACATTCGGAGAAGGAAGGGAAAAGTGAAGGGGGGGGAATTTTAGGGGGAGATGAACCATGAGAGACTGTGTACACTGAGGGTTTTAGAGGGCAGGGGGGTTGGGGAGATGGTTGAGCCTGGTGATAGATATTAAGGAGGGCATGTATTGTAGGGAGCACTGGGTGTTATATGTAAACAATGAATCTTGGAACACTACATCTAAAACTAATGACATACTGCATGGTGACTAACATGACATAATAATAATACTAAAAAGTCAATGGCGAGACACAGTCTTCTTCATCTTTATATCCCAAGCAACATGTGCTGTGCCTGGGGCATAGTAGGACTCAATAAATGCTTACTGAATATAACTCAATAAGTGAATTCTAGCTATTACTATTACTTGAAATCTGAAGAAGAAGGGGTAAGAGGAGGAAGTGGAGGAGGAGAAGAAAAAGAGGAAGCTTGAAGCTGCTTTCAACCTTGAAAATGAGGTGCCCCATGGGCTGGTGTGCTATTGGGGTTCATGCAAAGAGATTTAAATGCAGTATCTCCTTTAACCCTCACATCAACCCTGCAAGAGGGTATTACTCTTCCATTTTATAGACGAGGGCCAGAACCTCAGTTAAATGAATTTTTAAAGATTTTGAAAAATTTTTCATTTTTTTTTTAAATTTCTTTTAGGTGTCCCAAAATCCATTGTTTATGCACCACACCCAGTGCTCCATGCAATACATGCCCTTCAAAATACCCACCACCAGGCTCACCCAACCTCCCACCCCACCCCCCGCCCCTCCAAAACCCTCTGAGGAACTTCACCAAAACCCTCTGAGGGTTTTCTTTTAAGATTTTTATTTTTATTTATTTGACAGAGAGGCAGTGAGAAGGAACACAAGCAGGAGGAGTAGGAGAGGGAGAAGTAGGCTCCCCAAGGGAACACATGCAGGGGAAGTAGGAGAGGGAAAGCAGGGAGCCCGATGAGGGGCTTGATCCCAGGACCCAGGGATCATGACCTGAGCCAGAGGCAGACGCTTAAAGACTGAGCCACCCAGGTGCCCCGAGAAATGAAGTTTTGATCATATTCATTTATTGTAACTTTTGAAATGGCCCTACTTAAAGTAGTACCTTGATAGGATCTTCACAAACATGGACTCTATATGACTGCCTTTCTTCTTTCAAGTTCCCTTCTATATGGTAGGTACTTTGGGAATACCCAACCAAAGAAATAATAGCAATGAGCCATTTGTTGGTTTCCTTTCCTTGGAGAAACTGTCAAGAGTAAGGTCCCTAGGCTGGGAAGTAGGAGATATAGATTTTATCTTTCTCTCCATAAAATCTCTGTTTATCCTTGAGGAGAAACATTTCTTTCTCTTGGATTCAGTCATTCCAGCTACCAATGAGGGAGAGAGGGGATTATGGCATTGATCTGGATAGTTCATTGGATAAGAGCACACCAAAGCTTTGGTGCTTAGGTTAAAATCTAGATGTATGCCCTTTTGCAAGTTATTTAGCCTCACTCGAACTCAGTTATTTTAGCTATAAACTGGGAATAACATGAATTTTTTCCTGTAGGTTTCTTGTGAGTATTGAGTGATCTCACACATGTGAAAAAGTAGCATGGTGCCTGGTGAAGTACAAATTAACTACTATTACAATCCTCTTGATGAAAGTGTGAATAACATGGGTAGAACAGCTGATTTCTAGAAACTTTCCCTATTCTGTGTATAGATCGTGAACTGTGATTTCTGAGTCTAGTCATACATCGAGGAAGGGCATTCTTGGAGCAGGGCTCAGCAGGTACACAGGATGGAAGCAAGAGAAAAGTTCATGCTGGGGAATACAAACAGCTCTATACAGTTGGAGCACTGGGCATATGCCTGTGCTGTGGGATGGAGGCTCAGTGGGAAGAGAGACTGGGAAAATAGGCAGGGGAGAATCATGAAGTGCCCTAGGTAGCAGGTGACAGAGCAAGGGCTATATCCTGAAAGCAGTGGAGGCCAGAGGAGTGTCAAGATGAAGTTAGCATGGTAAAGTGAAGAAAGGCAGTGACATACATATGTCTATGGAGCATTTGCTCAGCTAATATGTTGGTTTTATTTAGATGGTGTGTTGATTTTGGGAATGATTTGGGAGGTTAGGCTTGAATAAGTGATGAGGTGTCCTGGGGGCCTTCCCAAACCACTTCTTGGCACTGCCACTGGTGGGGTTCAGAGGGAAGAGAGAGAAGTTGGACCCTGGCACCTGCAAAGAGACTTCTGCAGTTATCTGTGGAGGGATGCTGTAAGCTGGACTCGGGTAGTGGCCATGAGCATGCGGAAGGACAAGTCCCAGCCCATGGTGAGGTTGGAAGGCCAGCCTCTCTCAGCATCTCTCTATCTTGGCTGCCAGTCTGGACATCATCCTTTGGTTCAGAAACCTGATTACTGAGACTTTACCCACCCCAGGGGCTGCTCTATGGACCCAAGGCCCAGCGTAGCACAAAGGACAATGAGCTCAGCTCCTGGGCTCCTGGCCTCCTGGGGACCACTGCTTGCAGGAGAAGAACAGGCATGCCAGGTAGGAGTTTCTCAAATGCTCTTCCTCCTCCACCCCTTGATTTCGGGAATGCATAGAGAACCACTGTGGTTTGGATGTGAGACATAGAGCACAGCAGCCAAATGAAGTCAGGCTGTCCGTCTGTTCTAAATTTAACTCCTTAACCACGTTTGGGCACAGTACCTTGTCTGAGGTTGTTTTCTACCCCGAATGTATAATGTCAGGGTGTGCCAGGGAGGGATGCGGGCAATGACGGCACTGGGCCTAGGAGAAGAAAATACAAGCAGCCTCTACAGCCAATCTGATTAGCACCTACACTCCCAAGTGCACCCTCCACCCCGAAACCTCACTCAGTCACCAGTGACTGACTACAGGCAAGCCGCCTTCTTCAAACAGATTTTGACAAAATTACCATTTCAGAGTCCCTGTGCATCAGCGTGATTCAGTGCTGCTTTCCTTAACTACTTTTAGGGGCATAAAATTTGGAAAATATTAATAATTGCTATTTTAAGCATTCTCCACGCAGAAGGCGCAGGGCGAAGCATTCTCTATTTGTTATCTCACTTAATCCTCACAGCAACCCTATGAATTAAATACTATTAGCTTCTTTAAACAGATTGGGGGGAAAAACCTTATAGTGATTAGATAACATGCCCAAGGCCTCCCAGCTAACCAATAAAAAGAATCCTAGACTTGAATTCAATATTATCTCAAACCAAATGGTACTGCGCAGATTCCTCAGTGCAGGGAAGCAGGGAGAGATAACCTGCACAGACAGGCTGAGCCAACCGGCTACTCAGAGACAGGTAAAATAAAGTATCATACAAAGGTGAGGGCACCTGGGTGGCTCAGTCAGTTGAATGTCCAACTCTTGATTTTGGCTCAGGTCATGATCTCAGGGTTCTGAGATTGAGCCCTTCATCAGGCTCCATGTTCAACATGGAGTCTGCTTGAGATTCACTCCCTCTGCTTCTCTCCTTGCTCACATGCTCTCTCTCTCTCTCTCTCAAAATGCAATAAATAAAATAAAATAAAATAAAATATCATCATCCCATTACAGAGAGAGAGAAAATGAGGAACACAGATGAGTGGTGTGCCTCAAATCTCACAAGAAGTGAGCATAAGAGCAAATACTGGAACCAGGATGCCTATCTCCAAGAAAATGATCCAGAGTGAACAGCTATTTTGCTGTCAGATATTAAAAACAAACAAACAAAACAAAACAAAACAAAAAAAAAACCCTTTTACTTTGAACTACTTTTAAACCTACTAAAAAGTTGCAAAACTAGAACACAGTTTCCATATATCCTCTAGGCAGCCTTCCCCAAAGTTAATATCTGATATACCTACAGCACAACCATCAGAACCAGAAAATCAACACTGGTACAACATCAATAACCAAACTCAAGGCTTTACTGAAATGTCACCAGTTTTCCATTCATGTTTTTTTCCTGTTCCAGACTTCTATCAAGATCCCACATTACAGTTAGTCATTACTTCATTTTAGCTCCTAAGAGTGTAACAGATCTTTAGTCTTTGTCTTTTACGACTTTGACACCTCTGAAGAGTACTGGTCAGTTATTTTGTGGAAAGTCCCTCAGTTCCTGTCTGTCTAGTTTTCACATGATCAGACTGAGGGTAGTACATTTGGGGCTTGAATGTCACTGAAATGATGCTATATCCTCCTCAGTGCATCTTATCATCAGGTTTATGCTATCTGTGTGGCTTACAGCTAGTGATGTGAGAAGGTGGTTTCTGCTAGGTGCCCCACATAGAGAAGGTGGTTTCTGCTGTGGTGCCCCACTACAAAGCTGCTCTCCGCTCTGGCCTGTAGTTGGCAAGTATCTTGGGAACTATATCTCTGAGACTCTATCTATCCTGTCTCTCTCCAGACGTTCACTGACTGATTTTAACATTCATTAGTAAAACTTGCATGCAGCAAGCATCCCTGTGCTGTGCACTTACTGTTCAATTTCAATTTCTTCCATTCCATTTGTATTAATGTGAATTCCATTGTATGGAAGGACTACCCATTCATTCCCATCTATCTATACAATCAAAAATCTTTTATATCCTCATGAACTCATGGATATTTATTTTATTCTGTGGATTCTAATCCAATACTATCATTTTCTATTTTGTTGCTCAAAGGGTTCAGCTTTTCCCATAAGGAGCCCTTGTGTGTTTGCTGCTAGATATCTTGCATCACACTGCTCAATGTTCTTTTCATTAATTTAAGCAGCTGCCCAAAACAAAAATAGGAATTACTTCTTGGTTCCTCTTTTCCTCTCATTTCTCACACTCTCTTCCACCTCCATCCTGTTTTCAAGGTCTAACAGTCTCAAGATCCTCATGGCTTCTACCCAGTTTGGGATCCTTCACTTCTCCTTGCAACCACTATATTTTGGTCTTGTTCTTGCCAGTGCCATCCCCACTACCCTCCCCCCAAATAAATCCTTTTCCACTTGGCAGATGAAATTATGTTCTGATAATGTGAAGATCAGATTACTCCCCTACAAAGACTCCTGCTTGCTCAAGCTAAGGAGCACCAATTCTTAGCTTGACTTGAAAGAGCAGCCATTATTTGGCCACAGTCAACTTCTTCATTCCCATCTACTAGTCCTCCATCTGTTTTGTGATTCCACCTCTGAGTTCCTCACCTTTCCGACAATAGCACATACCATTTCATCTTTCTGTGCTGTTGCACATGCTATTGATTTTGCTTAGAATGCCCTTAATCTTGAAGAGCAGATCAATAAAGGGGTTTATTCTCATTAGTGCTTTCTCTATTAATTTTGCAGATGTCTTAATACCCCAACTCAACAAATGTTGGAGAGGATGTGGAGAAATGGGAACCCTCTTACACTGGTGTTGGGAATGCAAGTTGGTAGAACCACTTTGGAAAACAGTGTGGCAGTTCCTCAGAAGGTTAAAAATAGAGTTACCTTATGACCCAGCAATTGCACTACAGAGTATTTACACCAAAGATACAGATGTAGTGAAAAGAAGGGGCACATGCACCCCAATGTTCATTGCAGCAATGTCCACAATAGCCAAACTGTGGAAGGAACCAAGATGTCCTTCAACAGAGGAATGGATAAAGAAGATATGGTCCATATATACAATGGAATATTACTCAGCCATCAGAAAGGATTAATTCCCAACATTTGCATCAACATGAATGGAACTGGAGGAGATTAAGCTAAGTGAAATAAGTCAAGCAGAGAAAGACAATTATCATAGTTTCACTTATTTGTGGAATATAAGGAATAGCATGGAGGACATTAGGAGAAGGAAGAGAAAAATGGAAGGGGGGAATTAGAGAGGGAGATGAACCATGAGAGACTATGGACTGGGGAAACAAACTGAGGATTTCAGAGGGGAGTGGGGGTGAGGGGATGGGTGAGCCCAGTGACGGTATTAAGGAGGGCATGGATTGCATGGAACACTAGGTGTTATACACAAACAATGGATCATGGAACACTAAATCAAAAACAAATGATGTACTGTATGGTGACTAACATAACATAATAAAAAATACCCCAACTCAGAACTGGTTTGCAATTTATGAAACCAATGCTGGAATTCCTCATTCAACAGATATCCATTTATTCGAAGGACCCTCAACTATTTTCACAACTTCTTGGACATCTAATTTATATCTTCTGGAGGAGTGAGAAGGGGGTTTGTGGAATATTTTTAAATGTTCTAGGAGAGTTTCAATCTTGTGGCAGAGCAAGCAGAATTGTGGACTGTGATGGGAGGTTAACTCTTATGAGTTGATTCCTTCTCTTTTTGTGGATGATGCCATCACCAATACCATTATCACCTCATCGTCACCATCATTGCCTCACTATCACTACCAATACCAAAGCTCAATGTGCTCCTGTGATCACCATCAGCAATAAAATTTGCACTAACCTTATGACTGCTGACCTTATCAAACCCAACAACAAAACTAAGCAACCAGTATCTCGCCACTACCATCACCATTAACCACCACATCACTAAACCAGCAAGAACTAGCCTTTCCTAATTGTCAAGAGCACTAAACATCTCCTATGTGCTACATCATTTATCATACCTACACATTTTATACATATATATATATATGTACAATACATACATGGATCTTATACACACACACACACACACACACACACACACACATAATTTGTTTTACATAAGAAGAAACCTCAACATGAAGAAATTAAGTAATTTGTTCAAGATTACCAGATTGGCAAAGAAAAAAAAAGAAAGAAAGAAAGAAAAAAGATTGGTTGGTAAGTGCTAGAAAGGATAGAAATGTTGGATACAAGTACTGAGTGAATTTAAATTCAACCTCATATTATACAAGAGGGGAAAAAAATAAAAGGAAACTGAAGACAAAAGGTTGAGAATGGCCCAAATCTTGCCTTTACTCTTGAACTACAGTCATTGTGCTATAGAGACCCATTTTCCCTTCTGGATGGCAGTATTATGTTTAGATATTTCCTATTGCACAGTTTTTTGTTTTGTTTTGTTTCATTTTGTTTTTTTAGCATCTGATACAGGCAGGTATTCACCAAAAAGACCAAAAGAAAATGAGAAGAGAACTCCAGAAAAATACTTAAGAGGTAGTAAGAATGATCTTTTTTCCCAAAACCCCAAAACTAAACTTGATAACATATGAATTTTTTTATTTTTATTCACTTGAATCCATCCCATTAACACTGTGTGAATTTAAAGTGCTGTCTCAGAATGAACATGGAGGCATCACTTAGTCCCCCAGACTGTAGCTCAGTAGCCAAAAAAGAATTCTGAGTCCATAACTAGGGAGAAAGGGTAAAGTCTTCTAATATGATTGACACAGATGGAGAAGCAATGAAGCAGATAAATGAAAGATGGTTACACCAGAGGGCAGAGGTAGATTTGGAGAGTCCCTTTAGTCTCAGAGGTAAGAAAAGGTTTGGGCTTGAATGACATGGATTAGTTGTATATTTGAGGGATGAAATGGTTTGTAGCTTCTGAATGGTTTTCTTCCTCAGGTGAAGCACAGCCTGGTCTATGGGAAAAGGGGACAAAGCTGCCACAAATTGAAATGAGTTCAGAACTGGGACTCCTGGGAATTAAATAGGGAGTGTGGGTTGGCCACAGATCCTCTAGTTAGGTTTCTGAGACATTCTGCTGGGCAGATCATGAAATTCTGACAACACCCCACCCCTCCTCCTTTTGTAAATTCTGAGTCATGCATACCCTCCTCCCTTTGCACTTACTCTTTCTGATGTGCCCATTCTTCTGGACCCTGAAGTCCCAACTGAGACTAAAGTTAAGACTTAATTGCCTACTCTAGATTAACCATGAGCACGTGGTCTACCATGTCATACTCCTTCATTTCTATATCCCTATTAGTATATTAAAAACTACAGAAGATAGTAGAAAATACAGCAAAAGTAGAGACAAATAGCTCGGATTTTATTCTAAAACATACACGGAATGAAGGAAACACGAATCTACACACAATGTTTCATACTGATTTTGAGTCTTATTCAATGTTACAGTTATTAATAGCTCAATCAGTTGTGCTTATAGCTTTCCTGCCCATGTTTCTCCATCTAACATCAACATTTTCTTCTAGGAAACTTTACTGGTTCCTCATCTTGCTACCACCCACCAAAACCCTGCCTCAGTATTCTGCCCATAGTCAAACTTTGTACTGAATCTGTCATTAAGATACTCAGTGAATATTTCTGTGACTCTATTATACTACCAGTATAGGAAGGAAGGCAGGTAGGGAGGGAGGGAGGGAGGTAAGGAGGGAGGAAGGCAAGTCAGCCAGCCACAGTTTGGTATTTTCAGTGAGTTTGCCTTAGGAAGAGGATATCATATAATAATGAACAACTACAAAAATTCGAAGCATTCCAAGCATTGTGAAATAGAAGCACAGATAAATTTTTATTTGGAAATCTAACCTGGTTGGGAGACCACAATGGCTTTTTCTGTAGTCACATTTAGATGAGAGATGAAGAATAAGTAGATTTTACCCATACAAAAAGATAAAAATGCATTCTAGGAAGCATCAAAAAGCAATGGATAAGCCCAACAAATAAAGAGAAAATTGGGGGAACTTCAGCTGTGGTTGTAGATGGTTCTACAAGAGTGGTAAGAGAGAGTGGTAAGTATTGCAGGAGGACAGTTAGGCAAAGCGTAGGACACACAAGACATACAGGCTAGGTAAAGGATGTTAGACTCCAATCTGGAGCTGTAGTTGTGTTTAGGCATTCTGTGTTTAGTATATCCCTCACATAATAGCTTCTTAATAAATGCAAAGTTAAATGACCTGTGAGAGGCAGCAGTTGATAGAGAAGAATCCACTAAGCGCTGCTCTTCATTCACTCCTCACACAGATTTCTCTGCTGTAACAGAGGTCTTACAGGGAATAGGAACGTAACTGAAACTCAGTTCTCTCATCTGTTAAATGGGGCATTATGACAATCCCAAAAGGTATTGCATGAAAAGCACCTGATTCCTAGTAGGTACTGAGTAAAAGTTGTAATCTTTTTCTTCCTCCCATGCTTTTAGATTTAGATGATCACTGACTGTGACATCAAATATAAGGGTATCATAAATTGTAAGATAAGAAAATCACAACAAAGAGTCTCCAAGCAGACTGTCAAATTAAATAACGACTGAATTACAGCACTAAATGCTCTAATTCTAATGGCCTCTTCCAGTTGAAATATTTTGTCTCCATTAGGTCTATAAAACCTGGCTTTCCTTGTATCCACCCCCTTAGCAAATCATTCTGATTTTACCCTCTGAATCCCTCTCACCCCATTTGTTCTCCTCTCCATCTATTTATTTGCTGTTGTCACAATCCAGTGTCTCATGACCTTTCCCTAGTCTCTGCACTTTGTGTTTTTGCTCTCAATCTATTGCTCCACTTTGCCTGGTGAATCTTTCCACACCCACTCTGGTCTTTACCAAAATTAGTCTGTGCTTTGGAGGAGGTTGTAAAGCCTCCCAGGCCTGAAGTCCCAGACTCTTTACAATTATTTATGTTTTGCCCTGCCAACTCTTCTTTCCTTTCCCTAAACTTGAGCTAAAATAATAGGAACATGGATCAATAGAACCAAATAGAAAACGCAGAAATGAACCTAGACTTTAACCAAATTTTTGCCTTTGTTTCTTACACCTGCTTTTTTGATCAAACAGCTTCCTCTGCCTGGATTTCTCCCTGCCCCCTGCCTCTAACTCAGCTCCTTTACATCCTCAGCTCAAATGTCTCTTCTTCCATGAAGACTCCAAGTATTTTCCAACCTTACCCCCCAAATGCTACCCCCAACTTTTCAGCTGGAAATGTCCTCCAAAGTTTTTTCTTTCTTATACAGTGTTGGGTTATTCACTTATTTAAAAAAATTCATCTGCGGTAATTTCTTGTTTCTTTAAAATATTTTATTTATTTATTTGATAGACAGAGATCACAAGTTGACACAGAGGCAGGAAGAGAGAGAGAGAGAGAGAGGAGGAAGCAGGCTCCCTGCGGGAGCCTGATGCGGGGCTCGATCCCAGGACCTTGGGATCATGACCTGAGCCGAAGGCAGAGGCTTTAACCCACTGAGCCACCCAGGCACCCCATCTTGTTTCTGATTTTATACTATCATCCTGTAGAGGACAGGAGCTACATCTCATTCCTTACATTATCCCCAGTGCCTAGCCAAGTGCCTTGACACACAAGAGCTCAGTAACTCTTGTGGGAATGAACTGGTTATTCTGAGTCCTTTCTGTAAATTGCAGTAAAGAGAAAGTCTGTGAAGAGAGCCGAAGCTAGTTCTGACAGATACAAGAATAATCCCCAAATAATTGTAATTCATAACATAATTTAGACAGAGAAACGAGAAACCCAGAGAGGGTTTTCTTCCTTAATGTTTATCTTTGGAAGCCTCGTGTGCATTATGGCTATAAGAGTCTTGGTCTTGCTCAAAACTGTTTTGTTTTTCTTCTTTTTCCTGGCCCTCCCCCACCTCACTTTCTTTTTACAATGTTCTTAAAAAGTTGAGAATGGTTTATCTTAGCATTTGTAAGTTTATTTGTGGATGCAATTGCGAAGCTCATCATGTCAGTTTTATGAGAAGTCTGAGTCCATTGTCCTTAGAAAACGAAAATGATTAACATTGATTTGTTTTGTTACCCAATTGTTTAAATTAAAATAACTCCCCATCAGGGTTTTTTAAGTACAGCTGTGTTTATGGATTAAGATCTACTGACTCAAATATTTACAGTGTTCCAAAAATTACGAGAACATACAGTGTCAGGAATTTTCCATAGGCTGCTCCCTTGAGTTGGAATGGGTTTCTTCTGTTCAACTTGAAGGAAGACTTTAGACAATTGCAAAGGCCATCAACAGGTCTATGTAATTGCATCCCCAGACAGGCACCAAATGGAATAGCTCTGGAGAAGGGAAACAGTGGCCAACATGGCCACATTCATAGTCATCCATGGTGGTATTAAAGGGGCAGGCATAGAGTGCTTGAGTCCCTAAGACTATGAAGTACAGACCATACTAGTCTATACAATCTACCTGTTGCTTTCATTTAATTCTATATTGCATCAAGATGCCTCTGCCTTAATATATTTGATGTTCAACTGGCCTAGAGTGGGAACAGAACTCCACCATTTTCTAGTTCTATGACCTGAGTATTTCGTCTTTCTGGACTTTCTGTCCTTACCTATGGAATAAGGGTACTTGTGGGAACATGAAGAGATAGCATGATGTACACATAGTCAATGAACACTCATTGGCTTCCTTCTCCTTTAAACCAGATTCCATCCTTGAAAATACTGGCTTAAAAGTGGGAGGAAGGTTTTAAAGGGTAGAAAGAATACTGTGTTGACATGTGAAACTGAGGGTTCCAGCTTGTCTCTGTGGTCACCTTGCCGTGGACCTCAGTGAATCCACTTTTCCTCTCTTGATTCCATCATGTTATCTGTTATCATGTTATCTGTTATCTGTTATCTTGTGCTCAGGGATAGGCTTCTTTATGGCTGGGACTGTGCCTTATTTGGCCATGTAGGCTGTGTCACAGTGCAAAGTCTATGGTAAGACCTAAAAGGGGGTTTGTTGAAGAAGCTGAGTGAAGGAAAAAGCGAGAGAAGAAAATGCAAGGGAAGAAAAGGGAGGAAAGAAAGAATGAAGAAAACAATCTACAAATCTGGGATAAGCAAACTTTTCCTAATCCATAGGATAGTTTACAGATTGAGAGAGAAAACTAAACAAACACATACAAATACCAAATTGAATGATAAAATCACATCAATGACCTACCAAGATTTTTATTTTACTTAGTTTAAATATCACTTTCACATCTATTATCTAATTTGATGCTGCAAAGTCCCTTGAACTAGTTTGGACAGGGATAATTACCCCCACTCAATGTGGGGTTAAACTCATTAAGATCATTGAAATTATTCATCCAAGGTCATATGGGTAAATTATGGATTGACACTATGGCACCTACTTCCCAACCTGAAATGCAGAGCTCTTGCTAATACACTATGCAACTCAGATGCACTGTGGAAATTCGGGGGGTGGGGTGGGCACAACACTTAAATTTAAATGAAAATAACGAGAAAGAAAACAGCGAGGAATTACATCTTAGATGAATCAGTTACCAAAGTGTTGATGGTCTAGAAAGGGAATTAAATTCATATAAAAATTTCCAAAGAAACTGGCAGAACATAATACGTCTCCTAAAACACTAGATAGATGCTAACTAGTACTGCTTGTAGTCTTCTGATAGAGGGTAGACGGGAAGCCATCTGAGATCAGACATGCCTGCTCTTCAGTACCAGCTCAGCTACTTATCCATTCTGTGACCCTGAATCATGTGAACTTTAAGTCTCAGTTTTCAGTCTGTAAGTGGAATTAATAATACCTGCCTCATACAGCAGTTCTGAAACTGAAATATAATAATCTATGGAAGACATAATGCATGTTAATAATATGGCCACTACTACAGAAGGGAGAAACATTATCTCTGAAAACGTCCTTGCATTTCTGGGGTGAAGACAGATTCTGCTCTGCCATACTATTGTTCTGACATTCTCTCCATAGCCTTATAAGGACAAGCATAGTCCCTGACAATCCACCTGACAAGAGATATAGTCCTGAACAATGCTGAAATTTGGGTAACCCCTCATGGGAATATTCTGTGCCTGGCAGCAAGAAAGGCTTACAGAGTGGCAGTAGAGGTTTGTCAAACGCTGCTTGCACCAAGTGCCTCATCTTTCTGGAGACACTCTCACCCAGGAGTTCCAGCCAACATCCTAGCCCTTTTCTGGCTGCCTTTTGTATCAACCTGTGTCTGCTCCTGACTTCTTTATGAAAGTGAAACCCACCTACAAAATTTAATTCATTCATTTGTCGCGTTAATCATTCACTTATACAAACCATCTTGACTGCTTCCACATGCCTTGTTCCATGCTGATTTTGTACATCAATGATGAATTTAAGGCAAGGGTCACTGAATCCTCATCCTAACAGCTAAGGCCCTAAAGACAACCTGGTTAAAGGAAAGGTTGAGACTGAGTGAAAAAGATCTGAATCTGAATTCTCATAATTATCTCTATGGGTCTCAATTTCCTCATCTGGCAAAAAGAGGTGATCTCTTAAGAGTTCCTGGAAGCACTAGAGAGAAATGTGTTTAATGCACCCAGCAGATAATAAATATTCATCACATGTCTCTTTTTCCTTGACATAACTTTTCATAGGAAAAGAGAGGTGTTGTATTAAGGAGGTGATAAAAAGTCTTAAAGAGCTGGCTAAGATATTAATCTCTCATCTGGCATGTGCACAGTTGTTTTTGAATGAATGACGGAAAGAATGAAAGTCTCCAAGGCTCTTACTGTGTCTTTACTTCTTTGTCTTCTTCAGCACTTCTACAAAAAACACTGAATAAATGTTGAAGTACAGAATTCATATATCTTGAGAACCAAGGAATTACAATATTTTAGATAGATAAGGGCCCATAGAATGGCCCAGTACATCCCCATTTTTTTCAGGAAGGATCAACATGACATACTTAGAAAGGATAACTTAGGAGAGGTTAATGAAGAGATGATTTACAGTGAAAAGATGATTTACAAAGGCATGATCAGAGTCAGAGGCACTGAAAAGAACCACCCCAAGGCTGGCAATAGCACTCTTAGGCCTGAGGAGCTGAGAAGAGGGAACAGCATTACTAGAGTCTTGAGAAAGCAGACTACTGTTGTGAGAGACAACCTCTGACAGGGGCTGTGGTCTTCCGATGAAGGACTAGCAACTGTTGACATGTGGCCTGACAGGGAGCAGAAGAATGAAAATCCCAATCTCCACCATCTCCCTTTCTTCAGTCTCTTTCATAAGTGGGCAAGGGACCTGACTGATACAGCACACACAGGTCAGTCTGTTAGGTCAGAGAGCAGAAGGGAAAGGGCAAAATGATGGTGGTGCACACAAAGAACAGTCAACAGACACATCATAACTGAGAGAAAATTGAAACTTGAGGAAGAATGGTGACTAGCCCACATGGAGGCTCATTAGCAGAGCTGAGATGACAACTATGCTTCTCCAGAGCAGTTACTTTGTGGCAGGCACTATCCACATGTTTTCCCCTTGTATTAATTAACTGACTGAATTCTTATATCATTCTATGAAGTAGCACTCATAGGCCCCAAGTGAAACTGAAATATTCCACATTAAGTTGTTCTTGATGCAGTTACATAAAATGCCAGAAGCATCTAATCAGAGCTCATGAAATGTTGATAGAGGAGGAAAAACTGGAGTAGAGAATGAAATCCAAAATTCCAAACCTCTTCATCTGCTAGAGGGCTGGGCATTAGTCACCTAATGGAGCTATAGTAGACAGAGCAAGGGTTCCCCAAAGATGTCTGTGTCCTAATCCCTGGATCATGTGACTATGTTACATTATGTGGCAAAAGAGACATTGCAGATGTGGCTACAATTATAGGGAGATTATCCTGGTTTATCCAGCTGGCTTTTTAATGACATGAGCCCTTAAAAGCTGAGAGCATTCTCCAGCTAGAAGCAGAAAACATGTGGCAGAAGGGTAAGTCAAGCAGATTTCAAGCACAAGAACTGCTCAAAAACAGTTGCTCGATCTATGGTCCAGCCATGTGCAAGGGCTAGAAAGAGGCCTCTAGGAACTAAAGGTGGTTGACACTTGAAATTCTTCCTTACAGTCTCCTGATAATGGCCCAAACCTTGATTTCAGCCTCCTGAAACCTGGAACAGAGAAACAGCTGAGTCTACACAGATGTCTGACCTAGAGAACCATGGGATAATAAATGTGTGTTGTTTTAATCCAGTTTCTGGTAGTTTGTCAGGGAAGCAGTATAAAAACTAATAAACAGTTACACATAACTTGCACTGGATCCCCAGGAGCTCTGAGTTCTGTAGACCCATTCTTTTTCAAGCTTTTCATTGTACAGGATTCTATGATACCATATTCCTTTTAAATATTGCTTGGACCCACTAGAGTAGCCCAAATTTAAGGAAAAAATTGACAACGCTACATGTTGGTGAGCATGTGGAGCAACTGGAACTCTCATATACTGCTCATGGGGAATATAAAATGGTACAACTGGGGCACCTGGGTAGGTCAGTCGGTTGAGCATCTGACTCTTGTTCTTGGCTCAGGTCATGATCTCAGGGTGCTGGGATCGAGCCCTGAGTCGGGCTCTGCACTCAGTGGGGAGTCTGCTAAAGATTCTCTCTCTCACTCTCCCCAGTCCAAATAAATAAATTAGTCTTTAAAAAAATTATAAATAGTACAACCACTTTGGAAATATTTGTGATAGTTTATTATGGAATTAAATGTAAGTGGATATTATGAACCAATAATTGTATTCTTTAGCATTGACCCAAGAGAAATTAAAACACATGACCACACAACAACTTTTACATGAATATTCACAGAAGTTTTATTCAAAATAGCTAAGAACTGGGAACAGCCCAGGTTTACATTAACAGAAGAATGGAAGAAAAAAAACTGTGACAGTTCATACTACAGAATATTATATGGAATGTCCAGGAGAAGTAAATCCATAGAAATAAAGCAGACTAGAATAATGGTTGCCAGAGGCTAGGGGCAGAAGGGAAAGGGAATGAGGAGTGACTGCTAAAACATACAGGATTTCTCTTGGTAGTGTTAAAATGTTCTGGAACTAGATGGTGGTGATGGGTACATAACCTTGTGAGTATAGTAAAACACACTGATTTATACAATTTAAAGAAGTGAATTTATAGTTTATCAATTATATCTCTATTTAAAAAACAGCAAAAAAGAACAGATTACAGAAACATGCAACATAGGTAAATCTCAAATATTTACACAGCATGAAAGCAGCTATACCCAAAAGAGTAGACACTTCATAAATCTGCTAATATGAAAGTCTGGAAAAGACAAACTATGGTGGAAACAATTCAGAAGAGTGGTGGTTTCTAGGATGATAGGGTGGAGATTGACTATGGAGTACCATGAGAAAACTTTCTGGTGAGATGGTAATGTTTTGTATCTTTTTTTTTTTTTTAGATTTTATTTATTTGACAGAGATCACAAGGAGGCAGAGAGGCAGGCAGGGGTGGGGCGGTGGAGCAGACTCCCCACTAAGCAGAGAGCCAGATGTGGGGCTCCATCTCAAGACTCTGAGATCACAACCTGAGCCGAAGGCAGAGGCTTAACCCACTGAGCCACCCAGGCACCCCGGTAATGTCTTATATCTTGATAGGAGTTTGCCTTTGTCAAACCTCATCAAATGGCACACTTAAGATTTATGCATCCATTGCATGTGAGTTTCACCCCATAAACAAACAAACAAATACTGAACTCCAATAAATGGTATATAGGCTAATGATTTATAGGAGAACATACTGATGTTTGCAACTTAATTTGAAATGCATAGAAAAAACCCCACTATGTTGTCAATTAAATAGAGGGATGAATGGATATATTATAAAACAAGTGTACTAAGATGCTAATTGTAGAATCTAGAACACAGGCATACAGTATTTACTATAAAGTTTTTACAACATTTCCTTATGTTTGAAAGGTTTGGAGTAAAATGTTAGAAAATACTGCTTGGTCTCTATTTGAATATCTATAATGATGGTGTACTCATCTCATAAGATAGTCTATATTACTGTTTATTAGTTTTTGAGGTCAAAATTGCTTTCCAGATATCCAGATTTTGCTCTACTTCCAGCCAGTGGTCTTTGTTTTATCTTCTGGGCCCACAGAGAGAAAGTTTAATCCCCAAACCCTTCAGAGGCTATCTGAAGTGGAGTAGGAATGTGGGCTGTGGAGTGTGTAGGAGCTGCTTCTGCGCCTTGAACCTTACTACTGTAAGTGTTGTTCTTCTACCAGCAGCGTAGACATCACCTGGGAACTTATGAAAAATGCAGAACCTAGGGGTACCTGGGTGGCTCAGTCCATTAACCAACTGACTCTTGCTTTTGGCTCAGGTCATGATCTCAGGGTCAGGAGACTGAGCCCTCCTGCCCATACTCCCACCTCTCTCTCTCTCTCACACACACACAAAAAAAGCAAACTCTCAGGCCTCATCCCAGACCTACCGAATCAGAACCTGCAATTGAACAAGATCCTCAGGCATATGAATACAAGTCAAAGTTTAAGGACTTAGCCAGGACAATCAGGCAAAAATACAAATGGGGCTTTTACCAGGATAGTAGCATTAAGGGAAGAGTGAATTCAAGAGAACTGAGACGTATTTAGGACAGATAAGTTATAAAACTAAATTAATTGAGTAGGAGTGATGAAGAATAAGGGGAATCAAAGATGGTCCAGAAGTTTATAGTGTGAGTGACTGGGGATGTAAAGAGAATCTGGACCTGAAATATACAAATCTTCTGCTTTTGCAGATATGAATACAATGTCAGACTCACAGAAATATGGCAGTCCTTAGCTGCTATGCCCTTTGAGCTTTACTTTGATATCTCCTCCAAGTATAAAACATGTTTCTCCCAGTCTGGTGCTTTTATGAGCAAAACTCTTGGGACACTCTCTGCCATGGATTTGGCCTTGTTTTCCTCATCCAAACAGTGCTTTCTGAATGAATAATATGGCTTCCTTTCAATTTCCTGCCTCCTCCTTCCAATTACATACGCACAACCACCAGTGTTTTAAGCATTTTTGGTTTTTTTTTAAAGGTATAGATCAATTCATCAATATTTCTAAATGAGGCTTTTACACGACAGAATGTCTGCCCAGGGAAGACGGTTCTGCTTTCTTATTACTGATGATCTTGGTTACTAGGACTTCCTGGAGGATCTTTTGTTTTGATGTTGTTCTAATGAACACATACCACTATTTTCCAACTCAGAGCAAATGTCCAGTAACATGTCCCATCCTTACTCTTCATAAGCCCTTCACCAATTCTGCAACTTCTATTAACTCTAATGGTTCTTACTGGTGGTGAATGTTCCCTCTGAGCATGCTGGGAGCTCAACTAATTGGGTCTACTTTATTGTGACCTGAAATAGCACTGGGGAGAGCAGCAACCTAGGGCTGACACCTGGTTATCTCATCCTTCAAGAGTCAGCTCAAATAGCTCAAATAATACATGCTTAGCAAAACCCTAAGTTCCCTACCTACCTCTAAATGTGACTCAGGCAGTTAGAAAACCCCTGGATTCTGTATACACTTTTATTCTAATTGTAGAGGAAAAAAATATATACATTAATCTAACGGCTGGCACAGTAATTACTCCTGGAAGGGGAAATGTTTTGTCTATCAAAGTACCTGATTAACATCTTGGGGTGGAAAGTGAAACCCCAGGGACATGGTTAGAGAGAGTCAGGAAATATAAGTGATACATAATTGTTCAGTACTGAAAAGTCAGTGAAGTTGAGGGACAAAAGAGAGGGGGAGAGAAAATGCGCAATGTGGTAAGAGACTGGAGACTGAATCCTGGGCACGTATGAAGTTTGAACTCAGGTCACCTGAAGACCAGTAACTGATGACACAATTATAGTCGTCTGCCTCTCCCTGGACAAGAAACGCCATGAGAAGTCTTTATGGAAATGGCACCATGAACCATGCACACACATGTATAAGTGCAATAGCTCACTTACCCAGGGATAACTATTTCTAACACAGCCCCTATGACCTAGGGATAGACAGTCAAAGGCCTCTGAGAAACCGACATAAAAATTATATAGTGGTGCCTGGGTGGCTCAGTCAGATCATCTGACTCCTGGTTTCATCTTTGGGCATGATCTCATGGGTTGTGAGATAGAGTCTGAAGATTCTCTCCCTTTGCCCCTCACCCCATAAACTAATTAACTAATTAACTCTCTCTCCCCCAAATAAATAAATATTTAAATATATATATATATATAATATTATATATATATATACATATATGTGTATGTATATATATATATAGTAACCCTTGATAATAATGCATCCCTATTACTGATAGAGCTTGCACAAGGCATCAGGAACTTTGCAAAGAGTTTCTCCTCATACATTATGTCTTGTAATATTTACAAAATTTGCATGCATTCTTGGAAGGCTAAATGGATACCAAGCTCTCTGGGTAAGAATATGATAGGGCTTGGACTAGAACTCTGATTCTGAAAAGCCTATTCTTCACCAAGCATTCTTAACAGAACACACCTTCCTATGGACAAATAAAAGTGACTACTAAACCAAGTCTTTGTCTTTGACCCCATAAAATAGCCCCTTGGGTTCCAGAGTAGAGCTTATTTACTCTTACATTATATAATAATTTAGTGATGTGTGGCTATCTCGTTGATTTATTAAAACATTTCAAACTAAAAAGTTAATGGGGAATAGTGGTGAGGGAATCTGAAAGGCAGATTCACTGACAACTTCAACTCGTGTTGGGGAACTGGGCACCAAAGTGTGAGGACAAAAAGAACAGAAACAAAACAAACAAACAAAAAAAACACAACCCAAACAAAAAAACAATTGGTGTAAGAAAACTGAACTCTCAGGCAGGCAGCTGGAGTCCTCACTATACTCTGGTACACCACATTACTGCAAAGAGTGTTAAAAAGAGATCATGTGGGGCGCCTGGGTGGCTCAGTGGGTTAAGCCGCTGCCTTCGGCTCAGGTCATGATCCCGGAGTCCTGGGATCGAGTCCCACATCGGGCTCCCAGCTCCATGGGGAGTCTGCTTCTCTCTCTGACTTCCCCTCTCATGTTCTCTCTCTGTCTCTCAAATAAATAAATTAAAAAAAAAAAAAAAAAAAACGCCAGCATTTAAAAAAAAAAAAAAAGAGATCATGTTACTATAGTTCCCATTTTGAAGTAACATGAAAGAATAAAATGTATTTCTGGGGACAGTAATCCAACACAAATGGCTAAAATAACAGTGTGACAGTGTGTGATGAAAAAGCTCTACAACGGAGAGAGACTAAAGTGTTCACCTTGCTTTGCATATATTAGTATTCTGACCTGGGACTTCACCATCCCATGTCATTTTGCTCCTCTCTACATATTATACTACTTGTATCTATTTCTGAGGGTTGTTGGGAACAGGAAACTGATGACACATCTAACATGCTTGGCCCATAGATTATTCTCAACACAACTCTATTAAATTACATAGAAAGACCGCTCTTGAGCTCAAATGGAAAAGTTGTGGCATTTGGAAGGGTTTTCTGACGTGGAGTAGGTTTGTCTGAAAATGGTACATGCATAGAGTATTAGGAGGAGAAAACAGGATGGGGCTTTCCCCCTTCTGTGTTATCTATCTCCACTTTGTGGAGAGAGGCATAATGTGTCAGATACACTAGCTCTCGTTCTTCATATCCCAGCCAACATTGCCCAGGAGACAGAAATAGCATTCATCGAAAGCCGCAATTACCTCATTTCACTGGCCCGTTTGTGCAATATGTGCCTTGCCTCACAGTCACTGCATAGGGCCAAAAGTCCAGCAAACAGAGCCGCTGCTTGTCCAAGAAATGGCCCTGCAAACAGGAGAGGACGGCATGTTCCCTGAGCAGATTGGGACCCTTGGCTGTTTCCCGGGTGTTTTTGTTTTTCAGGCCAGAAACAGTGTCTGAAAACTCCTGGGGATTTCCCAAGCCCCATTCGTCAGGCGGCCAGGCTTCCTCTGACATCATCTCTGAGTGATGGGGTGCAGAGAGGGGGTCACACACAAGGCAGTCCCAGGACAGCTTTAGCACGATTGCGGGAAATTAGAGAGCTAGTGCCAGAGTGGTCAGGAAAACAAGGAGAACTTTCTGAAACAGTGCTTGGCAGATAGTGGACATTCAAAAAGTAGTTCTTGAATGAAACACTGAGGGAGTAAATGACTTGACCTCCAAATCATGCATCCCATATATGGGAGAGTTGAGATTTCAAGGAGGGTGACTAACTGTCCTTGTTTGCCTAAGGCTAAGGGGCTTCTGTGAATATGTGACTTTTGTTACTAAAATCAGGAAAGACTTAGGCAAACTTGAAGGAGTTTATCACTTTAATTTCAACCCAGGTGTGCCTGACTCCAAAGTTCATGCCTTTAAACATAAAACTCTATCCTCACAGAGACGTGAGTTTAATAGCAGAGTTAAGACAATGGAAGAGACAGCTATCATGTAAGTTGAAAGGGCCCACTTGCTTGGGAAAGGGAGTTAACACCTTAGTCAAGCACCATTCACCAATCACCATCATGCCTCCTTTCTAAATACGCTCCAATTTTTTTCAGGAAATCCTTCTATTATACATGCTCTTCAGTGAGCCAGTCACAGAAACTGTATTCCCCTTACCAGTCAGTGTTTTAGAAACAAGATGTGACATAATTTTGACCAACGGAACATAAGAAGTCTGATGGTCAGATTCTTGGCAAGGTTTCCTTGTTCTTCAAAAGAAACCAACATCAACAAAAGCTCTTTTCACCCACTGGGCATAGTTATGTCTGTAAGTGACACTTAGAACCATGGTGGCTGTTTTAGATTCCACCCAGGGAACTAAAGCTAGACTGGAGGATGGGAAAAGTAAAAAAGGACCTGATCTTTCATGGCACTGTTGAGTTATTAAATGACCCTATAAGCCATCTTACTTCATGATTTCCGAGACAATAAATTGTCTTTATTATTGAAGGTATTTGAGACAGGTGTTCTATTATGCAGTCAATAATATCCTAGTGGATTCAATATCCAAAGTGATATGCCTTCAGAGGAAGGAGAGATGCTTCCCATACAATGGCGCCAGGGAAGGCTTCATGAAGAATCTAACACTTGCACTGTGCTGTGGAGGAAGCATATGCTTTCAATAGGCAAAACCACTAGAAGGAAATAGCACTATTTAAATTACAGAGAACATATAGCTTTGGGTAGAACTGAAGAAAAGCAAGGAGTCTAATTTGGCTAAAGCCTGGGCTTATGGAAATGATTAATGGAACAGGAAGCAGGAAATGTACTCAGGAAATAGAGCATGGAAGACTTTAAATTCTAAGCTAAGTAAAATAGATTCCCCCATAGATGATGGAGAGTCACAGAGATAAATGGCTAGAATATCGTTATACTTCTTCCCCAAATTATTGCTGGCCACTGTTAATTTCTCCTTCTTTCAGATTCACTTAATATTTAGAGCCACAATTCTCAACGTTAGAATCATTGTTGACTTTCCATTGACAATCACCTGAAAGTGATTATAATCACATCTCTCTCTCTCTCTCTCTCTCTCTATATATATATATATATATATATATATGTATATATATATATTTGGTATGTATATAAGGGATGTGAGCATGGTATATTGCTCTGGAGAAAGGTCTGGATGTTTTTTTACTTTCCATTAAGCTCTTAGGTGATTCTGAGTGCAATCAAGCTTGAGAACCATTAATGGGGCCATCTGTAATTTTGTATATTTACATCTTACTTTAAAAAACTCTACTAGAATTTAAAAAAAGTTATTATATTAATAATAATAATAATACTGGCTTAAAAAAACTCAATATTATCAGTAAAAACAATGTATACACTGAAAAAAATTCTACTAGAATGTCAATTTGGAAGACATATTGGAGATTTTCTAAGTAAACAGCTTTTTAATTTTTGGCTAATCACTGTCCACTTACCTCTAAAATAATGTAAAGGCACTGGAAACTCTAATGAGCCATGAAAATGCATTATTACCTCCACCACCATTATCAATTTAATTGGGATGAAAAGAAAAAGTATAGAAGTTAAATGATTTGTCCAAAATCAACCTGCACAATACCATCAGACTGGAATTAGAAAAAGGATTCAAAATCACTTACCTAGTATTCTTTCCATTAAACAGGGTTGTTGATATTTCAGTTATCCATATTTCCCCAAATGTTCTGCAATTACTCTTTGCATAGAAAACATGCATTCCATTTTGTTGCATCCTCCCAGCAATATCCTCCCACTGCAGCTTTCCTGGGTAACTTATATGATTAATTAAATCTCACTTATCTAGTGGTTCCAAAACAGTAGCATGCATCAGAATTACCTGGAGGGCTTGTTAAAACACAGATTTCTGGACCTAACCACCAGAATTCCTTATTCAGGAGGTCTGAAGTGATTCATAGTCATAAAATATTCCCAGGTGAGATCTATGCTAGTAGTCCAAAGACCACACTTGGAGAATCACTACACTTGTGCAATTCCAGAGATGGATTTTTTTTTCTTTTTGTCTAAGAATAGCCATTTTTCAGTCAAGTAAAACTGGTTTGTAACCTAGCTGTGGCACTTTCTACCTGTGTGACTTGAGCAAATTACCACCTCTATTTAAATCTCAGTTTTCAAATCTACAAAATGGAGTTGCTAACATACTTAGAAAGTTGACTAATGACAACATAACCTCATTCAGTGGTTGTCATAGGAAAGGACTCACTGTTTCATAGCTCCTTTTGTTGACTTTCCATTGACAATCTACTTTTCCCATGAAGAGAGATATTGCCTGGCTCTCGTTGTAGATTCATGATTCCTCTTGTAGTTGGCTCTCCTTCAATGAGCCTGAGTTTACACTTCTTCCACCAAATTACTAACACACATATGGAGCCTATTTCTAGGAAATGTTATGCAAATCATTTCAAAGGGGGAAAATATGATAGGCAAATTATGTCAATATTATCCTCAAAGCAGTATTTTGGAGATAAAACCTATCCCATATGTTCTGTTTCACTTACTTTGGCATTTTTAACAGTTTAACCATACCAGCTGCTCCCGATCACTAATTGCCTACAACATTAAACAATGGATGCATATCAGTTCCCGGACTTTCCTTCTGTGTCAACCTCAGAACTTCCAGATATTTATAAGTTTCTCCAGGTCTCTTCATTCTTCTCATGCTAAATTCTGTCAGTCTATGACTGAGCAGAAGATGGTGTAAGACAGATGAAAGTGACCTTTGGCATGAGCCTTAGTGAAACCAGAGCAGTAGCAGATGGGGTTCCAGACCCTAAGACAATCTGGCTCCAAATACTATCTTTCCATGATTCAAAAGACCTTGACTAGGTTTCCCTTACCACTCCTGGTTGGTGGGTAATTTTCCATGTGAGTTGCTGGGACCTTCATTAGAAACTATGTACCTCCATGCATCTTGTCATCCATGCTAGAGACTTGGAAATTCATTGTTGTTTCTTTTCTGATCCACCATTTCAATTCATTGTCCAGGTTCTATCAGTGTTTCCACTTAAACTCTTGATCCTGTTCTCTCATTCTCTCAATCTCTACTGCTCCTACACAAGCCACCATCTTTTTTTTTTCCTTTTGTTAGTTAGGATTTCTGTACCATCATTTCTGCACCAAGAAACTAATATTTCTTAACTGATATTTCCTGAGTTCTGTTGAATCTCACTTCACCCATGCCTCACCCCAGTTGGAATGATCTTTCTAAGACAACAGTGTATCATGTCATTCTCTTAAATCCCTTTCCAGTGACTCCCCACTGGTCTCAGAAACTAAGTCAAATCTCATCATCCTGATTGACCCTAAATCTTCCCTGTCCAATATGGTACCCATGAACTACATGTAGCTACTTAATTTACATTTAAATTAATTAAAATTACATAAAATATAAAATGAAGTTCTTCAATCACACTAGCCACATGTGTAGCTAGTAGCTACCATTTTGGAGAATAAAGAGGCAGAATATTTCCTTCATTATAAAAATTTCTATTGGAAAGCCATGCTACAAATATCAAATACTGGTTAACATTATTTCCCTTGTTGTAATGCTATTCATGGCCATCACATGGGGAAATGGTACCCGCAAGTACTGCTAAACGAAATTTAAGTGATGTGTGCATTCTACAGTGCAATCATCCTCAATGAAATTAAGAATGTTTATATGCTCCAGAGAATTCTCACACAGCTCTCAGAGGGAACGCAGCCAAGGATGTTTGTCATAGTATTATTTTTGCTAACAGGCTACAGGAGAAAGTTAAGTGTTTGTGACCAGGGGATTGGATGACTAAAATACGGAAGATGCAAATTATAGAATACTGTGAAGTAGTCACAAACAAATGACTAGATGCACACATACCTATCTTAAAAACATAGTATTATATTCTTACTGAGGAATGTTATTCAATAGTAATGATTTTTTAAAAATATTAATACATGTAAAATTTGGATGAATCTCACAGATATTGAGTAAAAAAAAAAAAAGAAAGAAAGAAAGAAAGAAAAGAAAAGAAAAGCCAGACATAAAAGAGTACATAATGTACAATTCCATGTTTATAAAACTCATTGAACATGCAAACTAACCTATGGTAATAGAAATCAGAGCACTGGTTGCATCTAATTGGGGGATTTACTGTAAAAAGACAGAGGAAAACTTTCTGGGGTGATGGAAATGTTCTGTTTTGATTAGGGTGTCCATTACATGGAATATACATTTGTCAAACTCGTTTAATGTATGCTTCAAATCTGTATATT
This sequence comes from Lutra lutra, assembly GCF_902655055.1. Taxonomy (NCBI): domain Eukaryota; kingdom Metazoa; phylum Chordata; class Mammalia; order Carnivora; family Mustelidae; genus Lutra; species Lutra lutra. The sequence goes on from NC_062290.1 coordinate 77,339,682, forward strand.
TTACTGCATGTAAATACACCCCAATAGAATGTTATTTAAACATACACAATTTTAAAGGGAAAAAGATTAGTTTCAGATGAGATATACAGCCCTCTATATATGCATCCAAAAGCACAATATGTATTTTACAAAGATAGTAACATATAAAAGGACATAAACAAAAAAAATTGAATCAATATTTTGGTGAAAACCACAGGAAGCAAATGCTAATAGGGATTAGGGACAAAAGAGATAGAAATTAGGATAAAGTCAACTAGAATGGCTCCTGATTAAACCCTGAGGAGTATGGTCACTTCAATTCACTTTCTGCACCTGAAACTGATAATACCTTCACTAGGAGAAATCTCTTTTTTCCAAGGGTGGCTAAACTGGGATTGTGTCCTATTGGCATTGTCTCTACACCCTTTTCATGAAGTAATCTTGGCTGTAGAAAGGAGAAATGAGATAGGAACAAAGAGGGAGGTGGAGCCTAAAAGAGAGCTAGAGGATGGGTAAAACAGGCAATACAGAGATACAGCAGGAGGGGAAGATGGAGGAAGAGAAAGAGAAAGACATGGCACATGCAGACATTTGAATCCTCAGAGTGTCTGAGCCAGCTCCATCTCTGAAATTTTTAGTAATATAAACAAATACATTTCCCTCCCTTTTTATCCCCCTAGACTAATTTGAATGGGTTTTCTCTGTCATTTGCTCTCCAAAATGTGGTAATACCCTAATGTCATCTAACATTTAAAAAAATCTGACTTCAGTCTTGTTTTAGCATTTTAAAAGCTTTTTGTCATGGAAATATTCAGATAAATACAGAAATAGAAAGATTAGTGTTAGAAGTTTTAGCAAGTTTCAGTATATAGCGAATCTAGTTTTCTGCACCTCACCAGCCTTCTTTCCCATGTGTACACACACTTTTGGATCAGTTTGAAACCAATGAGAGAAATTTTACCATTTAAAATATAAATATTTCAGTCTGTATCTCTAAAGAAGTCTTTTTCAGAATATGACTATAATAGCAAGATCGCATCAAAAAGAAAATTCCCTTAAAATTACCAAAATAGGCAATATTAGATTTCACTGATCATTTAATGAATGTAATTTGACTATATTTTTTTCAAATTAGGCTCCAAATAATATCTAAAACAATTAATCTGAAGACTATGTCTCTTAAATTGATTTTAATTTTCAGGTTCCCTGCTCGTGTGCGTGTGCACGTGCATGTGCACATGAGAACACATACATGAGCTTGTGTATAATTTATTTGTTGAAGAAACTAGGCAGTTTGTTCCTGCAGAATTTTCCTTATTCTGGAATTTTACTGCAGTTTTGCTCACTATTTTACTCTGGTCCTTTATATTCTATGAACTGATTTATTTATCTCAGTTCTCTGGCTTTATAGTAAGTATTCTGTGGTTCCTCTTGTATCACATCAGAAGAAAATTAATGTCTGATTATCTCTTAAATAATATAGAGGTTCCTCAAAAGTTAAAAACAGAAATACTCTATAATCCAGCAACCGTACTACCAGGTATTTACCCAAATGGTAAAATTAAAAAATACCGATGCCAGGGGTGCCTGAATGGCTCAGTGGGTTGAGCCTCTGCCTTTGGCTCGGGTCATGATCTCAGGGTCCTGGGATCGAGGCCGCATCTGGCTCTCTACTCAGCAGGGAGCCTGCTCCCTCCGCCTCTCTGCCTGCCTCTCTGCCTACTTGTGATCTCTGTCTGTCAAATAAATGAAATCTTAAAAAAAAAAATACTGATTCCAAGGAATAAATGCTCCCAGATATTTATAGCAGCATTATCAACAATAGCCAAGTTATGGAAAGAGCCCAAATGTCCACTGGCTGATGAATAGTTAAACAAAATGTGGTAAACACAAACACACACACACACACACACAGGAATATTACTCAGCCATAAAAATGAATGAAATCTTGCCATTAGCAACAACATAGATGGAGCTAGAGAGTATTATGCTAAGCAATATATATGAGTCAGAGAAAGAGCAATACCAGATTATTTCATTCATATGTGGAATTTAAGAAACAAAACAAATGAACATAGGGAAAGAAAGAGGCAAACAAAGAGACAGACAATTATAGAGAACAAATTGATAGTTACTAGAGGGTAGACAGGGAGGGGGATGGATTAAATAGGTGATGGGGATTAAGGAGGGCACTTGTGATGAGCACTGGGTGTTGTATGGCAATGCTAAATCAAAATACTGTACACCTGAAACTAATATTATACTGAATGTTAATTGACAGGAATTGGAATAAAAATTTGGAGAAGAAAAAACAAGTGACCAGTCCATTCTGGTGTTTTCAGTCTGATCTATCTATTTTCAAGTGCCTTACTAGCTTTTTACTTAAGGTTTGAGAATCCATTGACGATCATTCACTATTTTATTAGAGGTGCCAAAATGTTGATAGCTTTTTATTCCCACCTTTAACAGCTGCAGTTCTCTATAAAGAATGATTTCCCTTCCACATTATTTGGAACCATGAGGTATAGTTCTTACAGAAAAGGCAATTTAGTGTTTGAATCCTTCCTCATGTTTAATAGTTTCAGTGTAAATTTTAGTGGGAAATGGCATGTTGAGACCACAATTATCTGGAAACTAAGGTGCTCATTGCTAGTAGTCAGTACTGGTCAGACACTGTTTCTCAGACTTTTTAGTAGACAGAGCTAAAAAATATATATCTCTTTAAAAGAAAATATTTTCCTATTTGCAATCAAGTTCAGGCAATTTGCTTAACATCGTGATTTTCCATTTTCATCTCACCTGAAAAAAAATCTGATTCCTAAGTACTTATTTGCTTTATCCAACTATAATAAATAATAGTGGTAGAATAAGAAAACCAATTTAATACTATCAGTATAACCGTTGAAAGCAAATTACACTTTTTTTGCAGTTCATTTTGTCCTTTGTATGTATTACCACATTAACATATTTTTAAAGACTTTTATTTTTAGGTAAACTCCACACCCAACATGGGGCTCCAACCCACAGCCCTGAGATCAAGAGTCACTCATTCCAGCAACTGCACCAGGCAGGCACCCCCACATTACCGTATTTGATAGTCTACTAAAATAAGTCTTCCACGTGTAACTAAGTCACCAACTTAATACACAGTTCAATCTATTTGTTCCATTTTGCTTTTGATTTTTATGAATGGGCATTTTTGTTTCTGATTTATTTTTTAATTACGTAAAATATTTAAATGGCTCCAACTGGTATCTACAAAATGAGATCTATTTAGACAAAGCAAGACTCTTTCTCCCTGTCCCCGCCCTCTTCCTTATAGATAACTGCTTTAATATGTTTATTATTTGCTTATTCCTCTATTTTTCTATGTTTGCATATGTGAATCTTAGATAGAGATAACATACACTATAAATGCTATTCTCCACCTTTCTTTTAAATATCCTACTTTCCTATACCTGCCTCAATTACTAAATTAAAAGTCGAGGTTTAAGAGAACAAGTTTTCTTAACAAAAGACACATTTATATTCTATAACCAATAAGAAAAGGGCTTGAAAAGTTAGAGGCTTTAAAGGCTAACATCTATAATTATTAGGATTCATAGCAGAGTTTCTTTCCTCTTTGGAGCTGAACAGATTTGAATGAAGAAAGTGTAGGTTTTACAAATGGAAATGGCCTTGTGTGTATACTGACCTGAGTCTGTAGACATTAAAAGCTATTTGACATGCACCGATCTTTTACTGGTAAGAATTTAGGAATAGCAATTTCTTTCCTGCTGCTTTGATCTCCTCCCAAATCCCGTGGTGGTATATTATGGCTGCAGAGAACTGTAAATGTTAGCAAGCAGCAATTTGAAAGACCTAAAAAAATGTAGTTGCGAAGGCAATTCAAACATCAGGTATCCCTCTCATCATCTGGACTATGGTTTTAGAGCTATTGAGGGAATTCTGTCAAATCTCAAACTGCATTGGGTTGCTGATCTGGTATGAATACTCAAGTTACTCAAGATGCATTTTCAATGCGTGAAAACAGCTGTTACTTTCTTCTGCCCTTTCCTTAAGAAAAAAACCATACACACACACACACACACACACACACACACACACACACGCATGCACATATATGAGTGCACGCACACACACATATACTTATTTCACTGAAAAGGCATTTCTTGCTGAGGGTAAGTACTGCTGTCTTGCATAAGGGGTTGAAATCTACCCCAGTCTAGATGTATGGTTGATCCCTGATGTTCTCTCCTGAGTCTTTTCATAAGCATTTGCAGTTTGGAAATAGTGTTTACTGAGTGTGTTTTGGGGAGGCTGATGACAGAGAAGAGAGGCATTTTACACCTCTTGTACAATGACTGTGAGGAAACTGAAGGGTAATAAGAAGGGCAACAATACAAATTGAAAATCCTATGTTCCCTTTCTCTTCCCTATAAACTCTGTATAGGACATAAATTCAGAGTTTATTTTTGTTGGTATAAATGCTATTTTACTAATATTGCTCATACTCAAATACAAACACACTGCATGTTTAGTATCTAAGTCTGTTGATGTGACTTATTGAGGTTCACCTTCTTTCACCATCTTGAATTGTCAAAAAACAGTCTGTTTTTGTAGTAAAATAGAAGCTACTTGCCTCAGGGAGACTGAAAGATGGGAAAGGGGGTGATGGGGAGGATACACTTTTAAAATCTTTGTCACTAACACCTAAGAAACTTTTTGACCTCAAAACATTTTAGTTTCAGTCACCATCCTTCTGAGGTAGAAAAAAACAGGAACTGATGTTAAGCCAAATGGTTGTCTCTATATATTCTAACCAAGTCAGTAATAACTCCAGGAAAAAAAAAAAAACAATCTACTGCTTACACTGTCCTTTGGAAAAACACCTTTTCTAGTCTCATTATCCATACTCTATTCCTACCACATCCCTGTCTGCCCTACTCCAAACCCCCTTACTTCTCCAGAATTAACAAAGACATGTTCAGGAAAGACCACTGGACCAGGAGCCTGAGAAGATTCTTGCTCAACTATCAACACGCTGCGTAACCGCAGACCAGCACTTCTCCTCTCTGCACCTCAATGCCTCTCACCATTAAACAAGAGAGCTTTGGAATAATGATCTCCGTGGCTTCTTTCAACTCTGACATTTGGGAGATCTACAAAAAATGTTCCAAGATATTACAAGAGTTCCATTTAAACACCTGGCCACTTTAGAAGGGCTTTGCATATATATTGTATTTCACTTGCTAAATCGCCAAATAAACCTGACATGAATGATCCCCAAGAGGACACGAGACCAAATTGCAAATGTCTCTTTGTGATGATGGAGGTCTTGTAATCTGAGCATTGATCCTAGAAAGCTGTTGGGTGCTTCTCAGAGTAACATAAGATTATAAAGTGATGCATTACCCATGAGAAATCCCTTCCCATTTACATTTCATTTTCCTCTGTGGTATTTAACTTATTTTTTATTATGTGCAGCCATCATAAATATTTATATTGCAATGTATGATTGGTCAATAAAGAAAAATCAATACTGGGTTTCTGCTGCCCAGGGAAGAGATTGTGCTTTACCTGATTCTAATAAGGATCAAAAAACAAAACAGAAAACAACAACAACAACAAACCCAGCACATGTATGATAAGGACCCAAGTAGAAAAAAGAAACCGTTATTTATCTTAAATTTTATAGTTTACATTTGCACACACTCATACAGATAAACAAAACGTTTTTTAAAGTGTTGCTTTGAGAAGACATGAACAGACATTCTCCAAAGAAGACATCCAAATGGCCAACAGACACATGAAAAAGTGCTCAACATTCCTTGGCATCAGGGAAATACAAATCAAAACCACAGTGAGAGACCACCTCACACCAGTCAGAATGACTTAAATTAACCAGTCAGGAAACAATAGGTGTTGTCGAGGATGCGGAGAAAGGGGAACCCTCTGTGGAGAAAGGGAACCTCACTGTTGGCGTGAATGCAGGCTGGTGCAGCCACTCTGGAAAACAGCATGGAGGTTCCTCAAAAAGTTGAAAATAGAGCTACCCTATGACCCAGCAATTGTACTACTGGGTATTTACCCTAAAGATACAAATGTAGTGATCCAAAGGGGCACCCACACCCCATGTTTATAGCAGCAATGTCCACAATAGCCAAATGATGGAAAGAGCCCAGACATCCATCGACAGAGGAATGAATAAAGAAGATGTGGTGTGTATATATATATATAATGGGATATTATACAGCCATCCAAAAAGTGAAATCTTGCCATTTGCAATGACACGGATGCAACTAGAGGGTATTATGATAAGTGAAATAAGTCAATCAGAGAAAGACAATTATCATACCATCTCCCTGATATGTGGAATTTAAGAAACAAGGCAGAGGATCATAGGGGAAGAGAGGAGGAAAAAGTGAAATAAGATGAAACCAGGAAGGGAGACAAACCATAAAAGACTCTTAATCTCGGGAAACAAACTGAGGGTTGCTGGGTAGAATGGGGGTGGGAAGGATGGGATGGCTGTTTGATGGACATTGGGGAGGGTATGTGCTATGGCGAGTGATGTGAATTGTGTAAGACTGATGAATCACAGACCAATACTCCTGAAATAAATAATAAATTATGTGTTAATTTAAAAAAGATAAAAAATATAGTTCTGCTTTCTTAGTAAGCCCTAATTCCATCTAACTGTCTTCCTACAGTACCTATGAACTACAGAAAATCATGAACTTTAAAGATTTTTTTTAAATTTTTTATTTTTTCAGCATAACAGTATTCATTATTTTTGCACCACACCCAGTGCTCCATGCAATCCGTGCCCTCTACAATACCCACCACCTGGTGCCCCCAACCTCCCACCCCCCACCCCTTCAAAATTCTCAGATCGTTTTTCAGAATCCATAGTCTCTCATGGTTCACCTCCCCTTCCAATTTCCCTCAACTCCCTTCTCCTCTCCATCTCCCCTTGTCCTCCATGCTATTTGTTATGCTCCACAAATAAGTGAAACCATATGAAAATTGACTCTCTCTGCTTGACTTATTTCACTCAGCATAATCTCTTCCAGTCCCGTCCATGTTGCTACAAAACTTGGGGATTCATCCTTTCTTTTTTCTTTTTTCTTTTTTTTTTTTTTACAGCTTTATAAACATATATTTTTATCCCCAGGGGTACAGGTCTGCGAATCGCCAGGTTTACACACTTCACAGCACTCACCATAGTACATACCCTCCCCAATATCCATAACCCCACCCCCCTCTCCCAACCCCCTCCCCCCATCAACCCTCAGTTTGTTTTGTGAGATTAAGAGTCACTTATGGTTTGTCTCCCTCCCAATCCCATCTTGTTTCATTTACTCTTCTCCTACCCCCTCAACCCCCCATGTTGCATCTCCTCTCCCTCATATCAGGGAGATCATATGATAGTTGTCTTTCTCCAATTGACTTATTTCGCTAAGCATGATACCCTCTAGTTCCATCCACGTCGTCACAAATGGCAAGATTTCATTTCTTTTGATGGCTGCATAGTATTCCATTGTGTATATATACCACATCTTCTTTATCCATTCGTCTGTAGAAGGACATCTAGGTTCTTTCCATAGTTTGGCTATTGTAGACATTGCTGCTATAAACATTCGGGTGCACGTGCCCCTTCGGATCACTACGTTTGTATCTTTAGGGTAAATACCCAGCAGTGCAATTGCAGGGTCATAGGGTAGTTCTATTTTCAACATTTTGAGGAACCTCCATGCTGTTTTCCAGAGTGGTTGCACCAGCTTGCATTCCCACCAACAGTGTAGGAGGGTTCCCCTTTCTCCGCATCCTCGCCAGCATCTGTCATTTCCTGACTTGTTAATTTTAGCCATTCTGACTGGTGTGAGGTGATATCTCATGGTGGTTTTGATTTGTATTTCCCTGATGCCGAGTGATGTGGAGCACTTTTTCATGTGTCTGTTGGCCATCTGGATGTCTTCTTTGCAGAAATGTCTGTTCATGTCTTCTGCCCATTTCTTGATTGGATTATTTGTTCTTTGGGTGTTGAGTTTGCTAAGTTCTTTATAGATTTTGGACACTAGCCCTTTATCTGATATGTCATTTGCAAATATCTTCTCCCATTCTGTCAGTTGTCTTTTGGTTTTGTTCACTGTTTCCTTTGCTGTGCAAAAGCTTTTGATCTTGATAAAATCCCAAAAGTTCATTTTTGCCCTTGCTTCCCTTGCCTTTGGTGATGTTCCTAGGAAGATGTTGCTGCGGCTGAGGTCGAAGAGGTTGCTGCCTGTGTTCTCCTCGAGGATTTGGATGGATTCCTTTCTCACATTGAGATCCTTCATCCATTTTGAGTCTATTTTTGTGTGTGGTGTAAGGAAATGATCCAATTTCATTTTTCTGCATGTGGCTGTCCAATTTTCCCAACACCATTTATTGAAGAGGCTGTCTTTTTTCCATTGGACATTCTTTCCTGCTTTGTTGAAGATGAGTTGACCATAGAGTTGAGGGTCCATTTCTGGGCTCTCTATTCTGTTCCATTGATCTATGTGTCTGTTTTTGTGCCAGTACCATGCTGTCTTGATGATGACAGCTTTGTAATAGAGCTTGAAGTCCGGAATTGTGATGCCACCAACTTTGGCTTTCTTTTTCAATATTCCTTTGGCTACTCGAGGTCTTTTCTGGGTCTATATAAATTTTAGGATTATTTGTTCCATTTCTTTGAAAAAAATGGATGGTACTTTGATAGGAATTGCATTAAATGTGTAGATTGCTTTAGGTAGCATAGACATTTTCACAATATTTATTCTTCCAATCCAGGAGCATGGAACATTTTTCCATTTCTTTGTGTCTTCCTCAATTTCTTTCATGAGTACTTTATAGTTTTCTGTGTATAGATTCTTAGTCTCTTTGGTTAGGTTTATTCCTAGGTATCTTATAGTTTTGGGTGCAATTGTAAATGGGATGGACTCCTTAATTTCTCTTTCTTCTGTCTTGTTGTTGGTGTAGAGAAATGCAACTGATTTCTGTGCATTGATTTTATATCCTGACATTATCATTTGTTTCCATAAATTTTTTCAATTCTTCTTTAATTTCCTGGTTGACCCATTCATTCTTTAGAAGGATGCTGTTTAGTCTCCATGTATTTGGGTTCTTTCCAAATTTCCTCTTGTGATTGAGTTCTAGCTTTAGAGCATTGTGGTCTGAAAATATGCAGGGAATGATCCCAATCTTTTGATACTGGTTGAGACTTGATTTAGGACCAAGAATGTGATCTATTCTGGAGAATGTTCCATGTGCACTAGAGAAGAATGTGTATTCTGTTGCTTTGGGATGAAATGTTCTGAATATATCTGTGATGTCCATCTGGTCCAGTGTGTCATTTAAGGCCTTGATTTCCTTGTTGATCTTTTGCTTGGATGATCTGTCCATTTCAGTGAGGGGAGTGTTAAAATCCCCTACTATGATTGTATTCTTGTCGATGTGTTTCTTTGATTTTGTTATTAATTGGTTTATATAGTTGGCTGCTCCCACGTTAGGGGCATAGATATTTAAAATTGTTAGATCTTCTTGTTGGACAGTTCCTTTGAGTATGATATAGTGTCCTTCCTCATCTCTTATTATAGTCTTTGGCTTAAAATCTAATTGATCTGATAGAAGGATTGCCACTCCTGCTTTCTTCTGATGTCCATTAGCATGGTAAATTCTTTTCCAACCCCTCACTTTAAACCTGGAGGTGTCTTCGGGTTTAAGATGAGTTTCTTGTAGGCAACATATAGATGGGTTTTGTTTTTTGATCCATTCTGATACCCTGTGTCTTTTGATTGGGGCATTTAGCCCATTAACATTCAGGGTAAGTATGGAGAGATATGAATTTAGTGCCATTGTATTGCCTGTAAGGTGACTGTTATTGTATATTGTCTCTGTTTCTTTCTGATCTACTACTTTGAGGGTCTCTCTTTGCTTAGAGGACCCCTTTCAATATTTCCTGTAGAGCTGGTTTGGTATTTGCAAATTCTTTCAGTTTTTGTTTGTCCTGGAAGCTTTTAATCTCTCCTTCTATTTTCAATGATAGCCTAGCTGGATATAGTATTCTTGGCTGCATGTTTTTCTCATTTAGTACTCTGAATATATCATGCCAGCTCTTTCTGGCCTGCCAGGTCTCTGTGGATAAGTCTGCTGCCAATCTAATATTTTTACCATTGTACGTTACAGACTTCTTTTCCCGGGCTGCTTTCAGGATCTTCTCTTTGTCACTAAGACTTGTAAATTTTACTCTTAGGTGACGGGGTGTGGACCTATTCTTATTGATTTTGAGGGGGGTTCTCTGAACCTCCTGGATTTTGATGCTTGTTCCCTTTGCCATATTGGGGAAATTCTCTCCAATAATTCTCTCCAATATACCTTCTGCTCCCCTCTCTGTTTCCTCTTCTTCTGGAATCCCAATTATTCTAATGTTGTTTCATCTTATGGTGTCACTTATCTCTCGAATTCTCCCCTCGTGGTCCAGTAGCTGTTTGTCCCTCTTTTGCTCAGCTTCTTTATTCTCTGTCATTTGGTCTTCTATATCGCTAATTCTTTCTTCTGCCTCATTTATCCTAGCAGTGAGAGCCTCCATTTTTTATTGCACCTCATTAATAGCTTTTTTGATTTCAACTTGGTTAGATTTTAGTTCTTTTATTTCTCCAGAAAGGGCTTTTATATCTCCCGAGAGGGTTGCTTTAATATCTTCCATGCCTTTTTCAAGCCCGGCTAGAACCGTGAGAATCGTCATTCTGAACTCTATATCTGACATATTACCAATGTCTGTATTGATTAGGTCCCTAGCCTTTGGTACTGCTTCTTGTTCTTTTTTTTTGTTGTGAATTTTTCCGCCTTGTCATTTTGTCCAGATAAGAGTATATGAAGGAGCAAGTAAAATTCTAAAAGGGTGGCAACAACCCCAGGATAATATGCTTTAGCCAAATCAGAAGAGATCCCAAATTGTGAGGGGGGAGAAAGGGAATAAAAAGGGGTTCAGAAAGAAAAAAAAAAAAAAGAAACTATTCAAAAAAGAAAGCCGATAAAGAAAAAATATAAAAAGAGGAAAAAATATATATATTAAACTATTTAAAAAACATTAAAAAAGAAAACGGTAAAAGTTAAAAAAATTTAGCAGAATAAGAGAAAAAGAAAAAATAATTGAAAAAGAAAAAAAAATTAAATTAACTGCAAGGCTAAAGAATCATGGGGAGAAAGCCACGAGTTCCATGCTTTGCTTTCTTCTCCTCTGGAATTCCGCCGCTCTCCTTGGTATTGAAACTGTACTCCTGGGTAGGTGAACTTGGTCCTGGCTGGGTTTCCCATTGATCTTCTGGGGGAGGGGCCTGTTGTAGTGATTCTCAAGCGTCTTTGCCCCAGGCGGAGTTGCACCGCCCTTATCCGGGGCCGCGCTGAGTAATCCGCTCGGGTTTGCTTTCGGGAGCTTTTGTTCCCTGAGCGCTTTCCGTAGAGTTCCAGAGGACGGAAATGAAGATGGAGGCCTCCCGGTCTCTGGCCCAGAGGAGCCGAGAGCCTGGTGCCCCACTCCTCAGTGCGCCCTCAGAGAACAGCGCCCAATGACTCCCGCCACCCTGGCCTCCGGCCGCACTCCGAGCTGATCGAGCCTGCGACCGGTTCAAGGCAACTCTGAGCTGAGAGTCACTCCTCGGCTCTGTCTCTGTAGCGGGCTTCCCCGTTCTAATACCGGTAAGCCCTGCGACACTCAGACACCCCCGATCCTTCTGCGACCCTGCGGGACCTGAGGCCCCGCTGACCCCGCCTGGGCTTCACCCCAGTTAAGCCTCTGGAGCGATGTCCCTCAGCGGAACAGACTTTTAAAAGTCCTGATTTTGCTCCATTGCTCCGCCACTCGCCAGGAGCTGGCCTCTCCCCCCGTGGTCTATCTTCCAGTTGCTTTGGTTTCACTTCTCCGCCAGTCCTACCTTTCAGATAGTGGTTGATTTTCTGTTTCTAGAATTGCTGTTCTTCTTCTCTTCAATCTCCCGTTGGATTTGTAGGTGTTTGCAATCTTTAGATAAGCTATTTAGCTGATCTCCCGCTACCCGAAGTAGTCTCAGCCTGCTACTTCTCCGCCATCTTGACTCCTCCACTGAAAGTCAACTTTAAAGATTTTATGTATTTGACAGAGAGAGAGACCACAAGTAGGCAGAAAGAGAGAGAAGGAAACAGGCTCCCTGCTGAGCAGAGAGCCCAATGCAGGACTCCATCCTGGGACCCTGGGATCATGACCTGAGCCAAAGGCAGAGGCTTTAACCCACTGAGCCACCCAGGTGCCCCAGAAAATCATGAACTTTAAACAACACAGAACACTCACCATCATAATTACATCATCATGATTATGGTTATATCTGCCATTAACTATAAAGACAATGAACTTGGAAATAAGGGGAGAAACTGTCTGTTGCTTCCATAAACATTTTCAAGTACCTACTTAGCACCAGGTAATATTTTGATGCTTGTTCCCCAGCTGAAAGTTTTATGCTCTTACCTTAAATACAGGGGATATGCAAACTAAGAAGATAAATCCTGCATAGACAATTAAAACAAGTTTATGTTATGGAGAATCACTTTTCAGATTGATCAGAGAAGTTTTGAGAAAGAATTTTATAAGCTACAATCAGATTATCAAGAAAATTACTACAATCCAACGGAGGAAGTCAACCACAAAAACAAGTAATTTTTTTAAAGATTTTATTCATTTATTTAAGAGAGAGAGCACACATAAGTGAGAGAGCACGAGCAGGGGGAGCAGCAGAGGGAGAAGGAGAAGCAGACTCCCCACTGAGCAAGGAGCAGAGCTGGTTGTGGGGCTTGATCTCAGGACGCTGAAATCATGACCTGAACAAAAGGCAGCCACTTTACCAACTGAGACACCCAGGAGCCCTCAAACAAGTAATTTTAATACAAAGCAAGAAATGTCCAGTGCTCTAAAAATTATAGCTATACTCAATGGTTGGTCTGTAGACTGGCAGCATCAGTATCACCTGGGAGCTTGAACAACACAGGAACACAGGTTCTACTCCAGACTTACTGCATTCTAACACACTTCCCAGGTGATTCATATACACCTGAACATTGGAACAACACTGTTCTAAAAAACAGAAATTTAGAGGAAGAGAAATCACATCCAGCTGCAGGTAGAAGGATTCTTGGAAGAATCATGAAGACAACCTAAAAAGACAGATAGAATTTAGGTCAAGCTTTGTTTACCGTTTTTTTTTTTTTCCTTAACATTGTTCAGAGGGGTTCCCAGCTACCCCATATAATAAAGGCCACCAAGCTAGAAGTTAAAATGACAAATGAAAAGAGGAGCCATTACAATGGATGCCTCAGAAATAAAAAAGGATTGTAAGGGACCATTATGGAAAATTATACAAGAACAAATGGGATAACCTAGAACAAATGGATAACTTCCTAGAAATGCACAACCTACTAAGACTGAATCAAGAAGAAACAGAAAGCCTGAATAGACCAATAACAAATATGAAAATTGAAGTAATAATCAAAACATCCCAAGAAAAGCCCAGGAGCAGATGGCTTCACAGCTGAATTATACCAAACGTTCAAAGAAAAAATAATACAAATTCTAATGAAATTAGTCTGAAAAATAGAAGCAAAGGAAATACTTCCAAAATTATTTTATTGCCCTGACATCAAATCCAGACAAAGACACCACAAGAAAAGAAAACTGCAAGACAATATTATCTCTGACAAGCATAGATACAAAAATCCTCAATAAAATAACAGAAAACCATATTTAATAATACATCAAAAAGATTATTTGCCATGACATTGCGGTATTTATCTCTGAGATGCAAGTTTAATTTAACATACTCAAATCAATTAATATGATGAATAACATTAATAGAAGGAAAGACAAAAACTGCATGATAATCTTAATAGATGCAGGAAAAGCATTTGATAAAGTTCAATATCCATTCATGATAAAAACTCTCAATAAAATAGACACACAAAAAAGTTTCCTCAACACAATAAATGCCATTTATACAAAACCTGAAATTAATGTCATAAGCAATGAAGAAAAACTGAAACTTTTTTCTCTAAGATCCAATACAAGGCAAAAATGCCAACACTTACTGCTTCTATTCAACATAGTGTAGAAAGTACTAGCTAGAGCAATCAGACAAGAAAAAGAAATAAAAGACCTCCAAATCAGAAAGGAATAAGTAAAACTGTTTGCAGATGACATAATCCTATTTCTCAAAACCCTTAAAGACTCCATTCACAGACACAAAAAACCTTTAAAAACTAATAAATAAATATAGTAAAGTTCCTGACTATAAAATCAACAAAGCTTCAGTTGTGTTTCTTTACACCAACAATAATATACCAAAAACAAACAAACAAACAATTATCATATGGTTTCACTGATTTGTGGAGCATAACAAATAGCATGGAGGACAAGGGGAGTTAGAGAGGAGAAGGGAGTTGAGGGAAATAGGAAGGGGAGGTGAACCATGAGAGACTATGGACTCTGAAAAACAATCTGAGGGTTTTGAAGGGGCAGGGGGTGGGAGGTTGGGGGAACCAGGTGGTGGATATTGGAGAGGGCATGGATTGCATGGAGCACTGGGTGTGGTACAAAAACAATGAATACTGTTACACTGAAAATAAAATTAAAAAATTTAAAAAACAAACAAAAAACAATTCCATTAATAGCATCAAAATTAACAATATACTTTGGAATAAATTTAACAAAGGGGGTAAAAGATGTATATACTGAAAACTATAAGTACTGAAGAAAGAAATTAAAGAGGACACAAATAAATGGAAAGACATCCTATGTTCATGGACTGAAATAATCAATATTGTTAAAATGTCCATACCACTCAAAGATATATACAGATTCAATGTAATCTCTACCAAAATTTCAATGACTTTTTTCAAAGAAATAGATAAAACAATTCTAAAATTCATAAGGAACCACAAAAGACACCAAATAGCCAAATTAATCTTGGTGAAGCAGAACAGAGTTGGAGACATCACATTTCCTGATTTGAAATTATATTACAAAGTTATAGTAATCAAAACAGTATGGTAGGGGCATAGAAATAGAAACATAGACCAATGGAACAGAATCAAGAGTTCAGAAATAATCCTATTCCTATACAGTTTACTAATTTTCAACAAGGATGCCAAGAATATACAATGAGAAAAGGACAATCTTTTCAATAAAGAGTATTGGGAGGAGTGAATGTCCATATGTAAAAGAATGAAAGTGGACCATTATCTTACATCATATCACCAAAAAATTAACTCAAAATGTATAAAGACTTAAAGGTAAGACCTGACACCAGAAAATTCTTAGAAGAAAACATGGGGTAACAGCTTCTTGATATTGGCCATGGCAATATGGTTTTGGATATGCACCAAAACCTAAGGAAATAAAAGCAAAAATAAGTAAGTGGAACTATATCAAACTGAAAAACTTCTTCACAGAAAAGAAAGCAATCAATAAAAAGAAAAAGCAGCTATGACTTGAAGAAAATATTTTCAAATCATGTATCTAATAAAGGGTTAATATCAAACATATGTAAGGAACACATACAACTTAATAGCAAAAACAAAAACAAAATAACAAAATAAAAACCCAATATTTAAAAAAATGGGCAAAGGGTCTGAATGGACATTTTCCCAAAGAGTACATACAAATGGCCAACAGGTATATGAGAAGATGCTCACATCAGTAATCACCAGGGAAATACAAATCAAAGCCATAGTGAGATACCACTGCACACCAATTACGATATTGTCAAAAAGACAAAGAATAACAAGTGTTGGTAATGATGTTGAGAAAAGGGAATCCTTGAACACTGTTGGTAGAAATGTAAATTGGTAAAACCATTATAGAAAAAAAAGTATGTAACTTCCCCCAAAAATTAAAAATAGAGCTATCATATGATCTAGCAATTCCACTTCTGGTTATATAGCCAAAGCAAATAAATCACTATAGGCATTATATCAAAGAGACATTTGCACTCTCATGTTCATTACAGCATTATACACAACAACTAAGATAAAGAAACAACCTAAGTGTTCCCTGATAGATGAATGGATAAAGAAAATTTAAGGTTAGCTAGCTACCAAGAATAGAATATTATGCAGTCTTTAAAAAGAAGGAAATCTTGGGGCACCTGGGTGGCTCTGTGGGTTAAAGCCTCTGCCTTCAGCTCAGGTCATGATCTCAGGGTCCTGGGATCAAGCCCCACATCAGGCTCTCTGCTCAGCGGGGAGCTGCTTCCCCCCTCTCTCTGCCTGCCTCTCTGCCTACTTGTGACCTCTGTCTGTTAAATAAATAAAATCTTTAAAAGAAAAAAAAGGAAATCTTGCATTTTTGACAATATGGATGAATGTGGAGGGTATTGTGCTAATTGAAATAAGCCAGACAAAGAAAAAGTTGCACAATCTCATTTACACGTAGGATCTTAAGAAGCTGAATACATAGAAGCAGAGAATAGAAGAGTGATCACTGGGGGCAGAGAGGTTGGGAAAATAGGGAGATGTTGGTCAAAGAGTACAAAGGTGTGGTTATGTAAGATGAATAAGTCAAAAGATTTGATATACTTCATGATGACAATAGTTAACACTGTACTGAATACTAGAGATTTGCTATGAGAATATATTTTAGGCACTCTATCCATGGCAGTGGGGGGAGGAGGTAACACTTATGTGAGGAGATGATACGTTAATTAGTCTGACTGTAGTAATCATTTCGCTATGTATATTAAATCATAATATTGTATAGCTTAAATATATACACATTTTACTTGTCAATTTCCTCAAAAGGAAAGTGTGTATTGGCAGTGTTTGGTATTTCAAGATGAAAATAAAAGCCTCAAATATAAAAGTTTTGTTGTGTAACAATAGTTTGGTGATTTCCTCAACTCTGACGGGCCCTTATCTGTACTGAAAAATGTTCCATGAACTTTATTTCATTAGACCAAAGCCCTACGGAGACATGCTTCATTGGATCCTATACTATGTGTCTTCCTCTGTGCAAAGCTCTATACAGTTGGGTAAGTAAAACTGACACTTTATTGAGAACAAGAAGAGAGGACTTTTGTGTCTCACAAATGCATTTAGATATTTTGAAAATATCACAAATTAAAATGTGTGGCTTATGGGTGATAACATCTGGATGTGTGACCCTGAAGGATTCAGTCTAAATGGAACATTTTTCATGTTCCACCTATGCCAAATCAGAATTTCAGTGGATACATTTGTGTGCACACGTGTGCATGCACATATGCACCATGGTATAAAAGAAAGGGCATAGGATTGAAAATCAGATGGATCTTATTCAAACCACTTTATTTCTATAAGCCTTGGAGTTCTGATCCATAAAACTGGCTTAATAAAACTACCGGGGCGCCTGGGTGGTTCAGTGGGTTAAAGCCTCTGCCTTCAGCTCAGGTCATGATCTCAGGGTCCTGGGATCGAGCCCCACATCGGGCTCTCCGCTCATCAGGGAGCCTGTTTCCTCCTCTCTCTGCTTACTTGTGATCTCTGTCTGTCAAATAAATAAATAAAATCTTAAAAAAAAACTACCTAATAAGGTTGTTGGAATAATTAAATGAGGTAAATAAAAGTCACCTAGTCCAATGCCTGGCACAGTGCATGTGCTCAACAACACTAACAACCTTCTGTTCAACAGAAACAATGCATTAGCTATTCCTCCTGCTCTATGAAAAAAAATAAAATATATTAATTCTATAAACTAGCATACACTTCTTAGAATCATCTCATCACAGACCTAAGAGAAATAAGAGTTCCTGATACTCACATTATTACCACTGAAGTATCAGATAGATTTTGTTTGGGCAAATGTACGCTTTATATAATAAATACATGAAATTAATATATACTGAAAAAATAAAAAATCCCTTGGGCCTTCCTTGTCATTGTGGCACAATTCTGCTTGGGAAAGGAACAGAAGGAATAATGCTCTGTCAGTTCCTAGGTTAATTACTAGTCATCATGTTGGCTGTTTTATGAGAAAAACATGTATTGTAATTGTCACATATACAGATCTAAGTTTGCTAATGATCCTTTAAGAAGATCTTTGTTAATTATCTAATTTGGTAAATTAGGTTGATTTAAGACCCCAATATGCCTGCTGCATTCTCCCTATAGTTTAAAATTTTCAGAACTTATGTGAAAATATTTGGGGCTTAAGTTTTCCATTATGGAGGTTTTAATTCTTTATTAGATTCTAGCCCATCTCCACCCCAATTCCTAAATTACATTTGATGAAGCACGAAGGAAGACAGGACTTTGGAGAGGGAACTGGGGGCTATGCTAATTGAATATTGTTATCCAAACAAAGGAATCCTGAATCTAGAACATATTAAAATCTGATGCAGAGATAGTGACAACAGCATTGCTAGGAATGAGGAAAAATGAAAAGGAATGGAAGGCATTAGAGAAGAACAAACTTAAACATACTCCTCCAGCTCATTTGTCCTTGCCCAGCCAGCACTGTCTTACACCTCAAGGAGTGAAGGTCTTTATGAAAGGAGATAAAGATGAATGATGAACAGGCTCTCATCTGATATAAGTACTGGTTAAAAGGGAGAGAATAGTTGAGTTTCATTCTTCTATACATAGCAGTCCAACTTTCCCAGCACCATTTATTGAAAAGACTGTCTTTTTTCCACTGGATATTTTTTCCTGCTTTGTTGAAGATTATTTGACCATAGAGTTTTGAGTCCTGGTCTGGACTCTCTACTCTGTTCCACTGGTTTATGTGTCTGTTTTTGTGCCAATACCATGCTATCCTGGCAATCACAGCTTTGTAGTAAAGCTTGAAATCAGGCAATGTGGTGCCCCCAACTTTGTTTTTCTTTTTTCAACATTCCTTAGCAATTTGGGGTCTTTTCTGGTTCCATACAAATTTTAGGATAGCTTGCTCCAGCACTTTGAAAAATGCCCATGGAATTTTGATAGGGATGGCATTGAAAGTGTAGATTTCTCTGGGTAGTATAGACATTTTAACAATGTTTATTCCATGAGCATGAATGATTTTCCATCTTTTTGTGTCTTCTTCAATTCTTTCATGAGTGTTCTGTAGTTCCTCGAGTACAAATCCTTTACCTCTTTGGTTAGGTTTATTCCAAGTATCTTATGGTTCTTGGTGCTATAGTAAATGGAATAGATTCCCTAATTTCCCTTTCTATATTTCATTGTTAGTGTATAAGAAAGCAATTTATTTCTGTACATTGTAACCTGCCACATTACTGAATTGCTGTATGAGTTCTAGTGATTTGGGGGTGGAGTCTTTTGGGTTTTCCATATAAAGTGTCATGTCATCTGTGAAGAGAGTTTGACTTCTTTCCCAATTTGAATACCTTCTATTTCTTTTTCTTTTTTTTTAAGTGAAAGCAAAATTTATTACCATACTTCTCATAAACCAGTTCTATTCTTCAATGGCTTATAACAAGTTTTACATACCATCCAATAATTTTAAATGCATATTCATATATATAAATGTACATTCTTTTGCTTAAACAAATCAATGCATACTATACACAGTATGGCTTTACATTCTTTTTTTTTTTAATTAATTTTTTATTTTTTCAGCATAACAGTATTCATTATTTTTGCACAACAACCAGTGCTCCATGCAATCCGTGCCCTCTACCATACCCACCACCTGGTGCCCCCAACCTCCCACCCCCCACCCCTTCAAAATTCTAAGATCGTTTTTCAGAGTCCATAGTCTCTCATGGTTCACCTCCCCTTCCAATTTCCCTCAACTCCCTTCTCCTCTCCATCTCCCCTTGTCCTCCATGCTATTTGTTATGCTCCACAAATAAGTGAAACCATATGATAATTGACTCTCTCTGCTTGACTTATTTCACTCAGCATCATCTCTTCCAGTCCCGACCATGTTGCTACAAAACTTGGGTATTCATCCTTTCTTTTTTCTTTTTTTTTTTTTTTTTTTTTACAGCTTTATAAACATATATTTTTATCCCCAGGGGTACAGGTCTGCGAATCGCCAGGTTTACACACTTCACAGCACTCACCATAGCACATACCCTCCCCAATATCCATAACCCCACCCCCTCTCCCAACCCCCTCCCCCCATCAACCCTCAGTTTGTTTTGTGAATTAAGAGTCACTTATGGTTTGTCTCCCTCCCAATCCCATCTTGTTTCATTTACTCTTCTCCTACCCCCTCAACCCCCCATGTTGCATCTCCTCTCCCTCATATCAGGGAGATCATATGATAGTTGTCTTTCTCCGATTGACTTATTTCGCAGAGCATGATACCCTCTAGTTCCATCCACGTCGTCGCAAATGGCAAGATTTCATTTCTTTTGATGGCTGCATAGTATTCCATTGTGTATATATACCACATCTTCTTTATCCATTCGTCTGTAGAAGGACATCTAGGTTCTTTCCATAGTTTGGCTATTGTAGACATTGCTGCTATAAACATTCGGGTGCACGTGCCCCTTCGGATCACTACGTTTGTATCTTTAGGGTAAATACCCAGCAGTGCAATTGCTGGGTCATAGGGTAGTTCTATTTTCAACATTTTGAGGAACCTCCATGCTGTTTTCCAGAGTGGTTGCACCAGCTTGCATTCCCACCAACAGTGTAGGAGGGTTCCCCTTTTTCCGCATCCTCGCCAGCATCTGTCATTTCCTGACTTGTTAATTTTAGCCATTCTGACTGGTGTGAGGTGATATCTCATGGTGGTTTTGATTTGTATTTCCCTGATGCCGAGTGATGTGGAGCACTTTTTCATGTGTCTGTTGGCCATCTGGATGTCTTCTTTGCAGAAATGTCTGTTCATGTCCTCTGCCCATTTCTTGATTGGATTATTTGTTCTTTGGGTGTTGAGTTTGCTAAGTTCTTTATAGATTTTGGACACTAGCCCTTTATCTGATATGTCATTTGCAAATATCTTCTCCCATTCTGTCAGTTGTCTTTTGGTTTTGTTCACTGTTTCCTTTGCTGTGCAAAAGCTTTTGATCTTGATAGAATCCCAAAAGTTCATTTTTGCCCTTGCTTCCCTTGCCTTTGGTGATGTTCCTAGGAAGATGTTGCTGCGGCTGAGGTCGAAGAGGTGGCTGCCTGTGTTCTCCTCGAGGATTTTGATGGATTCCTTTCTCACATTGAGATCCTTCATCCATTTTGAGTCTATTTTCGTGTGTGGTGTAAGGAAATGATCCAATTTCATTTTTCTGCATGTGGCTGTCCAATTTTCCCAACACCATTTATTGAAGAGGCTGTCTTTGTTCCATTGGACATTCTTTCCTGCTTTGTCGAAGATGAGTTGACCATAGAGTTGATGGTCTATTTCTGGGATCTCTATTCTGTTCCATTGACCTATGTGTCTGTTTTTGTGCCAGTACCATGCTGTCTTGATGATGACAGTTTTGTAATAGAGCTTGAAGTCCGGAATTGTGATGCCACCGACTTTGGCTTTCTTTTTCAATATTCCTTTGGCTACTCGAGGTCTTTTCTGGTTCCATATAAATTTTAGGATTATTTGTTCCATTTCTTTGAAAAAAATGGATGGTACTTTGATAGGAATTGCATTAAATGTGTAGATTGCTTTAGGTAGCATAGACATTTTCACAATATTTATTCTTCCAATCCAGGAGCATGGAACATTTTTCCATTTCTTTGTGTCTTCCTCAATTTCTTTCATGAGTACTTTATAGTTTTCTGAGTATAGATTCTTAGTCTCTTTGGTTAGGTTTATTCCTAGGTATCTTATAGTTTTGGGTGCAATTGTAAATGGGATGGACTCCTTAATTTCTCTTTCTTCTGTCTTGTTGTTGGTGTAGAGAAATGCAACTGATTTCTGTGCATTGATTTTATATCCTGACACTTTACTGAATTCCTGTACAAGTTCTAGCAGTTTTGGAGTGGAGTCTTTTGGGTTTTCCACATAGAGTATCATATCATCTGCAAAGAGTGATAGTTTGACTTGTTCTTTGCCGATTTGGATGCCTTTAATTTCCTTTTGTTGTCTGATTGCTGAGGCTAGGACTTCTAGTACTATGTTGAATAGCAGTGGTGAAAACGGACATCCCTGCCGTGTTCCTGACCTTAGCGGAAAAGCTTTCAGTTTTTCTCCATTGAGAATGATATTTGCGGTGGGTTTTTCATAGATGGCTTTGATAATATTGAGGTATGTGCCGTCTATCCCTACACTTTGAAGAGTTTTGATCAGGAAGGGATGCTGTACTTTGTCAAATGCTTTTTCAGCATCTATGGAGAGTATCATATGGTTCTTGTTCTTTCTTTTATTAATGTGTTGTATCACATTGATTGATTTGCGGATGTTGAACCAGTCCTGCAGCCCTGGAATAAATCCCACTTGGTCGTGGTGAATAATCCTTTTAATGTACTGTTGAATCCTATTGGCTAGTATTTTGGCGAGAATTTTTGCATCTGTGTTCATCAAGGATATTGGTCTGTAGTTCTCTTTTTTGTTGGGATCCTTGTCTGGTTTTGGGATCAAGGTGATGCTGGCCTCATAAAATGAGTTTGGAAGTTTTCCTTCTATTTCTATTTTTTGGAACACTTTCAGGAGAATAGGAATTAGTTCTTCTTTAAATGTTTGGTAGAATTCCCCCGGGAAGCCATCTGGCCCTGGGCTTTTGTTTGTTTGGAGATTTTTGATGACTGTTTCAATCTCCTTACTGGTTATGGGTCTGTTCAGGCTTTCTATTTCTGGTTCAGTTGTGGTTCCTGGTTCAGTTGTGGTAGTTTATATGTCTCTAGGAATGCATCCATTTCTTCCAGATTGTCAAATTTGTTGGCGTAGAGTTGCTCATAGTATGTTCTTATAATTGTCTGTATTTCTTTGGTGTTCGTTGTGATCTCTCCTCTTTCATTCATGATTTTATTTATTTGAGTCCTTTCTCTTTTCTTTTTGATAAGTCTGGCCAGGGGTTTATCAATCTTATTAATTCTTTCAAAGAACCAGCTCCTAGTTTCGTTGATTTGTTCTATGGTTTTTTTGGTTTCTATTTCATTGATTTCTGCTCTGATCTTTATGATTTCTCTTCTCCTGCTGGGTTTAGGGTTTCTTTCTTGTTCTTTCTCCAGCTCCTTTAGGTGTAGGGTTAGGTTGTGTACCTGAGACCTTTCTTGTTTCTTGAGAAAGGCTTGTACCGCTATATATTTTCCTATCAGGACTGCCTTTGTTGTGTCCCACAGATTCTGAACCGTTGTGTTTTCATTATCATTTGTTTCCATAAATTTTTTCAATTCTTCTTTGATTTCCTGGTTGACCCATTCATTCTTTAGAAGGATGCTGTTTAGTCTCCATGTATTTGGGTTCTTTCCAAATTTCCTCTTGTGATTGAGTTCTAGCTTCAGAGCATTGTGGTCTGAAAATATGCAGGGAATGATCCCAATCTTTTGATACCCGTTGAGACTTGATTTAGGACCAAGAATGTGATCTATTCTGGAGAATGTTCCATGTGCACTAGAGAAGAATGTGTATTCTGTTGCTTTGGGATGAAATGTTCTGAATAGATCTGTGATGTCCATCTGGTCCAGTGTGTCATTTAAGGCCTTGATTTCCTTGTTGATTTTTTGCTTGGATGATCTGTCCATTTCAGTGAGGGGAGTGTTAAAATCCCCTACTATGATTGTATGATTGTCGATGTGTTTCTTTGATTTTGTTATTAATTGGTTTATATAGTTGGCTGCTCCCACGTTAGGGGCATAGATATTTAAAATTGTTAGATCTTCTTGTTGGACAGTTCCTTTGAGTATGATATAGTGTCCTTCCTCATCTCTTATTATAGTCTTTGGCTTAAAATCTAATTGATCTGATATAAGGATTGCCACTCCTGCTTTCTTCTGATGTCCATCAGCATGGTAAATTCTTTTCCACCCCCTCACTTTAAACCTGGAGGTGTCTTCGGGTTTAAGATGAGTTTCTTGTAGGCAACATATAGATGGGTTTTGTTTTTTTATCCATTCTGATACCCTGTGTCTTTTGATTGGGGCATTTAGCCCATTAACATTCAGGGTAAGTATGGAGAGATATGAATTTAGTGCCATTGTATTGCCTGTAAGGTGACTGTTATTGTATATTGTCTCTGTTTCTTTCTGATCTACTACTTTTAGGGTCTCTCTTTGCTTAGAGGACCCCTTTCAATATTTCCTGTAGAGCTGGTTTGGTATTTGCAAATTCTTTCAGTTTTTGTTTGTCCTGGAAGCTTTTAATCTCTTCTTCTATTTTCAATGATAGCCTAGCTGGATATAGTATTCTTGGCTGCATGTTTTTCTCATTTAGTACTCTGAATATATCATGCCAGCTCTTTCTGGCCTGCCAGGTCTCTGTGGATAAGTCTGCTGCCAATCTAATATTTTTACCATTGTACGTTACAGACTTCTTTTCCCGGGCTGCTTTCAGGATCTTCTCTTTGTCACTAAGACTTGTAAATTTTACTCTTAGGTGATGGGGTGTGGACCTATTCTTATTGATTTTGAGGGGGGTTCTCTGAACCTCCTGGATTTTGATGCTTGTTCCCTTTGCCATATTGGGGAAATTCTCTCCAATAATTCTCTCCAATATACCTTCTGCTCCCCTCTCTGTTTATTCTTCTTCTGGAATCCCAATTATTCTAATGTTGTTTCGTCTTATGGTGTCACTTATCTCTCGAATTCTCCCCTCGTGGTCCAGTAGCTGTTTGTCCCTCTTTTGCTCAGCTTCTTTATTCTCTGTCATTTGGTCTTCTATATCGCTAATTCTTTCTTCTGCCTCATTTATCCTAGCAGTGAGAGCCTCCATTTTTGATTGCACCTCATTAATAGCTTTTTTGATTTCAACTTGGTTAGATTTTAGTTCTTTTATTTCTCCAGAAAGGGCTTTTATATCTCCCGAGAGGGTTGCTTTAATATCTTCCATGCCTTTTTCAAGCCCGGCTAGAACCTTGAGAATCGTCATTCTGAACTCTATATCTGACATATTACCAATGTCTGTATTGATTAGGTCCCTAGCCTTTGGTACTGCTTCTTGTTCTTTTTTTTGTTGTGAATTTTTCCGCCTTGTCATTTTGTCCAGATAAGAGTTTATGAAGGAGCAAGTAAAATACTAAAAGGGTGGCAACAACCCCAGGAAAATATGCTTTAGCCAAATCAGAAGAGATCCCAAATCGTGAGGGGGGAGAAAGGGGATAAAAATGGGTTCAAAAAGAAAAAAAAAAAACTATTTAAAAAAAGAAAGCCGATAAAGAAAAAATATAAAAAGAGGAAAAAAATATATATATATATATTAGATAAACTATTTTAAAAAACGTTAAAAAAGAAAACGGTAAAAGTTAAAAAAAATTTAGCAGAAGAAGAGAAAAAGAAAAAAAAATTGAAAAAGAAAAAAAAATTAAATTAACTGCAAGGCTAAAAAATCATGGGGAGAAAGCCATGAGTTCCGTGCTTTGCTTTCTTCTCCTCTGGAATTCCGCCGCTCTCCTTGGTAGGTGAACTTGGTCCTGGCTGGGTTTCCCGTAGATCTTCTGGGGGAGGGGCCCGTTGTAGTGATTCTCAAGCGTCTTTGCCCCAGGCGGAGTTGCACCGCCCTTACCCGGGGCCACGCTGAGTAGCTGAGTAATCCGCTAGGGTTTGCTTTCGGGAGCTTTTGTTCACTGAGCGCTTTCCGTAGAGTTCCGGAAGACGGGAATGAAGATGGCGGCCTCCCGGTCTCTGGCCTGAGGAGCCGATAGTCCGGGGCCCCACTCCTCAGTGCGCCCTCAGAGAACAGCACCCAATGACTCCCGCCACCCTGGCCTCCGGCCGCCTCAAGCTGACTGAGCCTGCGACCGGTCCAAGGCAACCCCGAGCTGCGAGTCACTCCTCGGCTCTGTCTCTGCAGCCGGCTTCCCCGTTCTAATACCGGTAAGCTCTGCGACACTCAGACACCCCCGATCCTTCTGCGACCCTGCGGGACCTGAGGCCACGCTGACCCCGCCTGGGCTTCACCCCAGTTAAGCCTCTGGAGCGATGTCCCTCAGCGGAACAGACTTTTAAAAGTCCTGATTTTGCTCCGTTGCTCCGCCGCTCGCCAGGAGCCGGCCCCTCCCCCCGCGGTCTATCTTCCCGTCGCTTTGGATTCACTTCTCCGCCAGTCCTACCTTGCAGAAAGTGGTTGATTTTCTGTTTCTAGAATTGCTGTTCTTCTTCTCTTCAATCTCCCGTTGGATTTGTAGGTGTTTGCAATCTTTAGATAAGCTATTTAGCTGATCTCCCGCTACCCGAAGTAGTCTCAGCCTGCTACTTCTCCGCCATCTTGACTCCTCCTCCTGGCTTTACATTCTTAAAGATACTTTAAAATACTAGACATTTGTCATATGTGTATATATAGATCTCCTTTCATTTTAATTACCGATCACTATGTTGTGGATACATCATGTTACATATAATTTTTATCTAGTATTATTAGTATTTAGGTGTTCTTTATTTTGTTACTGTCGAAATGTTTTTACAAGTAATAACTTTATAAATGCAATTTTCCTTGCTTTTATGCAAATATCTTTTTTTCCAATTTTTTTTCCTTCAGTGTAACAGTATTCATTGTTTTTGCACCACACCCAGTGCTCCATGCAGTACGTGCCCTTTCTAATACCCACCACCTTGTTCCCCCAACCTCCCACTCCCCTCCCCTTCAAGACCCTCAGGTTGTTTTTCAGAGTCCATAGTCTCTCATGGTTCACCTCCCCTTCCAATTTCCCTCAACTCCCTTCTCTTTTCCTTCTATTTCTCTTTGTTGTCTGATTGCTGTTGCTAGGACTTCTAGTACCATGTGGACTACAGTGGCAAGAGTGGGCATCCTTATCATGTTCCTATCTCAAGGCAGTCAGCTCTTTCCCATTAAGAATGATACTCGCTGTGGGTTTTTCATAAATAGATTTTATGAAGTTGAGGAATGTTTCCACTATCCCTACACTTTGAAGAGTTTTAATCAGGAACGGATGCTGTATTTTGTCAGATGTTTTTTCTGCATCAATTGAGGGGACCATGTGGTTCTTCTCTCTTCTCTTATTGATTTGTTCTATCACATTGATTGGTATATGAATGTTGAATCACCTTTGCATCCCAGGGATAAATCCCACCTGGTCATGGTGGATACTCTTTTTTTTTTTTAAAGATTTATTTATTTATTTATTTATTTGACAGACAGATCACAAGTAGGCAGAGAGGCAGACAGAGAGAGGAGGAAGCAGGCTCCCTGCCAAGCAGAGAGCCCGACGCGGGGCTCGATCCCAGGACCCTGGGATCATGACCCGAGCTGAAGGCAGAGGCTTTAACCCACTGAGCCACCCAGGCACCCCGGATACTCTTTTTAATGTACTGTTGGTTCCTATTAGCTAGGATCTTGTTGAGAAGCTTGGCATCTTTATTCATCAGGGATATTGGTCTGAAATTCTACTTTTTGCCAGGTTTGGGGATCAGGATAATGTAGGAGAGGATGTGGAGAAAGGGGAAAGGGGAACCCTCTTACACTGTTGGTGGGAATGCAAGTTGGTACAGCCACTTTGGAAAACAGTGTGGAGATTTATTAAGAAATTAAATATAGAGCTACCTTATGACCTTGTGATTGCACTACTGGGTATTGACCCCAAAGATACAGATGTAATGAAAATAAGGGCCATCTCTACCCCAATGTTCATAGCAGCAATGGCCACAATCACAAAACTGTAGAAAGAGGCAAAATACCCTTCAACAGATGAATGGATAAAGAGGATATGGTTCATATATACAGTGGAATATCACACTTCCATCAGAAAGGATGAATACCCAACTTTTATATCAATATGGATGGGACTGGAGGAGATTATGCTAAGTGAAATAAGTCAAGCAGAGAAAGTCAATTATCATATGGTTTCACTTACTTGTGGAGCATAAGGAATAACATGGAGGACATTTGGAGAAGGAAAGAAAAACTGAATTGGGAGAAATCAGAGGGAGAGATGAACCATGAGAAACTGTGGACTCTGAGAAACAAACTGAGGGTTTTGGAAGGGAGGGGGTGGTGGCAGGGATGGGTGAGCCTGATGGTGGGTATTACGGAGGGCATGTATTGCATGGAGCACTGGGTGTGGTGCATAAACATGACTCTTGGAACACTAAGAAAAATAAAATTAAACAAAAAAAGAAAATAACATAACTACAAATTTTAATTTAAAAAAAAAGGAAGAGAATAGTGGAGTTTTCTTGCTAATGCAGATTAAAAGACATTCTAGGCTTTTCTTTTCTTTTCTCTCTTTTTTTTTAACCCTCCCTGCCCTCACCCCACCCTACCCCCAATCCATAGCAAGACAATTGCATCTTGAAGTGGTTTTTTTCTTGGCATTTTCTTATGGGAAAGGGAGAAAAATTCTTGGTATTTTAGCCTTCCCTGAGATATGACAGCAATGTATAACCCAATCCACCCCCATCGCCCCACCTGCTCATTGAAATATTTAAAGCATATGCTCATCTTAAACCTATGCTCTTCTAAACTGAAATAGAATAAAGTTGCAGGGAGAAAAGCAGAAAGATTTCTATACAGCAGAGCAGAAGCCCTGAGTTGGAGTCTGGGGTCTGCTCACCACCAAACAGTGGTATGGACTGTTTAGTGGTTCTATGCTGCAGGATCCTTATCTGCTATATATATATATATATATATATATATATATATATATATATATATATATATATATATATAAATGGGGGGTAAAAGTTTGAACTGCCTTGTAATAGCACTAGGTTAAAAATAGCTGACTACTGTCTGAATTCCACTGGGGGAGGACTCCAGCTTCAGAAAAGCAAGTTTTATACCACTCTCATAGTTAAAAGCCTATCCTTTGGAGTATTTTAAGACCTGAGTTTTTGGTTTCTTGTTTTTAAATTCAATTAATTAACATATAGTGTATCATTAGTTTCAGAGATAGAGTACAGTGATTCATCAGTTGCATATAATACCCAGAGCTCATTACATCATGTGCCCTCCTAATGTCCATCACCCAGTTACCCCAACCCCGTACCCACCTCTCCTCTGGCAACCCTCAATTTGTTTCCTATAATTAAGAGACTCAAGGTTTGTTTCCCTCTCTGATTTCATCTTGTTTTATTTATCCCTTCCTTCCCCCATGCTCCTCTGTTTTGTTTCTTAAGTTCCACATACAAATGAAGTCATATGACAATTGTCTTTCTCTGACTGACTTATTTCATTTAGCATAATACCTTCTAGTTCCATCCATGTCATTGCAAAAGGCAAGTTTTCTTTTTTGATGGCTGAATAGTATTCCACTGTGTATATATACCACATCTTCTTTATCTATTCATCTGTAGATGGATATCTGGGCCCTTACCATAGTTTGGCTATCATGGACATTATTGCTATGAACACTGGGGTGCAAGTGCCCCTTTGGATCACTACATTTGTATCTGTGGGGTGAATACCCAGTAGTGCAATTGCTAGGTTGTAGGGTAGCTTTATTTTTAACTTCTTAAGGAACCTCCATACTGTTTTCCAGAGTGGCTGTACCAGCTTGCATTCCCACCAGCAGTATAAGAGGGTTCCCCTTTCTCCACATCCTCACCAACACTTGTTTCCTGTACTGTTAATTTTAGCAATTCTTACTGGTGTGAGGTGGTTTCTCGTTGTGGTTTTGATTTGCATTTCCCTGATGCCTAGAGATGCTGAGCATTTTTTCATGTGTCTATTGACCATTTGTATATCTTCTTTGGAGAAATGTCTGTTTATGTCTTCTGCCCATTTCTTGACCTGAATTTTAATTCTGAACCGATATAAATAATCCTTCAATTGCCTTACCTGTGAGGGGTAGACATATTATAAGTTTCCCAATGTTATTTGTGTGTGTGAAAATTAAATGAGATAAACACAATGCCCAACACAGAGTAAGTGTGATAGAAAGACAGAGTCTTTTACAGACACTTTGCCCCTGCCTTAGAACACTAGTTTGAGCATGTGGGATCTGGTATACAGAATCCATTTTAAAACCACGAGAAAACAATCACATGGATGAAATCCTTGATGATATCACTGAGCCACAGAATCAGACCCGGAATTGTCAATTATTGGCCTTCTTGGTAAATCAGTTGATAAATACCTGAATGGTTCTAACTACTGTTAGTCAGGATTTGCTTATTTCTGATTGGCATCCTTGATGGTACAGACTAGTGCCTAATTGTGGAGAGCTCATGGGACAGACTCAAGTATGGGCTTTTAAAATTATGGGTCCAGAATGGTAGTTGTAACTTAGGTGCTGTGTTAAGACTTTTTCCTGCCTTTCTCCAACCTGATGTAGACTCCTTGGGGACATTAATAATTTCTGTCACCCAGTGTCCAACACTGTATGTGACACTTCGTAAAACTTCTGGTCCCATTGAGGTATCAGCTTCACCTCCACTGTATGATGTTGGGAGGAGTATGTAAGTCTGTGTTTTATCTCAGTCTCACTGAGGTCTTCTTGCTGTGTCACCTTGGGTAAGTTTCTGGGCCCCTCTACACCTTGCTTTTGTCATCTGTAAAATGGAGGCAATACCTTCTATGTCTCAGGGTTACAGTGATTCAAATATATAAAGGAAGAAAAAGACCTTACAAAGGTGATAAACTTTTAAAGTATACCCCCTACTCTTATTTTAGTTATTATCTGGAATTTGGCCATCAGAACAAACTAGAAACTTGAGGGTCCTCTTTCCAAATCTGTCTTAAATTGGCTGAGCTCTGGTCATCACTATATACTCTCTAGCTTGTTTGGAGGATTTGCTCCAAAACATCTGGCTGTTTTATGACTTTGACCCCAAAGTAAAATTCCACAATACTTTACACAATAATTTTACTTTATTCAGAAAATGCTTTGAATCAGACCAGATAAGAAAAGCAAGAGCCTGGACTGTAATCCTTTCAACTGTCTTTTGATCTCTCTTTGTTTCTACTAAGAGTTCAATGCACAAGTCACTTCTTCACCACTAAAACAAGGGGTTTGTACGAAAAAAGCTAGTGATTCCTTTATTTCATAGCAGCAAAAGCATTTTAGCAAGTAAGCTAGGCTTAGTTCCCCATTATGACACATATTAGCTATGGTACCATGGGCAGATAACTGGATGAACTACTGTCTTCTCATGAATAAAATAACACAAAAAATATAGGTTTGCCATGGAAACAAAATGAGATCATGCATGTGAAAGAAAGGTCCTAGTAAATAATGGAGTTCTGCACGGTATCATCCATATTAAAATCACATGACTTGTGAATCATTTCAGTGGCCTGTGTCTTTTTTTGTTGTTGTTATTACAAAAAGCAACTGGAACAACAGTTTGTAATTCACTGTGGGTGCTTCCCCTTATTTTTCCGAGGAAATATATTTTAAGAACTCTTGCTTATGTAATGGAATCAACTGATCCAGAAATGTCCCGCAAGATAGCAGTCAGATATGAGCCACTTTCTTTTAATTCCTTTTCTATTCAGTATCTATCAATTTCCTTGCTGAGGCATACCTTGAGACTAGCAGGTAAACTAAAGGTAGAAAATTATATAGAAAAGCTATGACATATGACAAAAAACACCGTGTATTTATTTCCTAGAGGTGCTGAAAGAAATTATCGCAAACATACTGGCTTAAACAGCAGAAATTAATTTCTACAGATCTGGAGGCCAGAAGTCTGAAATCAACATGTTGGCAGTATTGGATCCTTCTGAAGGTTCTGAAGAGGAATCCATTCCACACTTTTCTCCTAGCTTCTAGTGGCTGCCAGCAATCCTTGGCATTCCTTGGCTTATAGATATCACTCCAATGTCTATCTTCATCTTCACATCACCTTCTCTTCTGTGTGTCTGTGTTTTCTTTCTGTGTCTCACAAGAATATCTGTCATTGAATTTAGTACCTATTAGTAATCCAGGATGATCTCATCTCAAGATCTCGATATTCATTAATTATAACTGCAAAGACTCTTTCCAAATAAGGCCGCATTCATAGGTTCCACACAGACTTATCTTTTGGGTCCCATTCAACCCACTACAATAGGCTAAGAGTTACACTAATGTGGAATGGAATCCCAATTCATATACTAGCAACTCAATTTGTACTTTTTGTGCCTTCATAACCTCATTTGTAAAATGGGGCCATGATAATATCTTTAAAAGACTGCTGGACCTTAAACAGATCACAAACACTGAGTGCCTATCATATAGTAGGCAATCAATATATTTACTTTTTTTAAGT
The DNA here is from genome assembly GCF_902655055.1 of Lutra lutra. Taxonomy (NCBI): domain Eukaryota; kingdom Metazoa; phylum Chordata; class Mammalia; order Carnivora; family Mustelidae; genus Lutra; species Lutra lutra. The sequence goes on from NC_062290.1 coordinate 77,371,923, forward strand.
AAATTCTGGCTTTGGCACATTTAATATTCATGAAAATGAAGGCCAACCCAAAGGAAGAAATACTCAGATGTCGTGGAAACAACTCTGGACTGGGTCTCAGAAGTTCTTTTCCAAATTTTGCTACTAACTAATTTATTCTAATACCTTTGAAGAGTTCTCCTAACCTACTCTTACAGGAAGGTACAGATCTTACCCTCCCCATGTGTAAATTGCATGGGTTGAACTAGATAACCTTTGACTAGACCCCTTTCTGAAGTTCTGGATTTTTTTTTATTGTTATGTTAGTCACCATACAGTATATCATTAGTTTTTGATATAGTGTTCCATGATTCATTATTTCATGTAACACCCAGTGCTCATTATAACACATGCCCTCTTTAATACCAATCACCAGGCAAACCCATACCCTCACTCCCTCCCCTCTGAAACCCTCAGATTGTTTCCCATAGTCCAGAGTCTCTCATGGTTTATCTACCTCTCTCATTTCACCCCCTTCAGTTTTCCCTTCCTTCCCCTAATGTTCTCTGTGCTATTTCTTATGTTCCCATTTAGAGTGAAACCATATGATATATGTCATTCTCTCATTGACTTATTTCACTTAGCATAATCTCCTCCAGTCCCATTCGTGTTGATACAAAGGTTGGGTATTCATCCTTTCTGATGGAGGCATAATACTCCATAGTATATATGGACCACATCTTCCTTATCCATTCGTCTGTTGAAGGGCATCTTGGTTCTTTCTACAGTTTGGCGACCGTGGCCATTGCTGCTATAAACATTGGGGTACAGATGGCCCTTCTTTTCACTACATCTGTATCTTTGGGGTAAAGACCCAGTAGTGCAATGGCAGGGTCATATGGAATCTCTATTTTTAGTTTCTTAAGGAATCTCCACACTGTTTTCCAAAGTGTGTGTACCAACTTGCATTCCCACCAACAGTGTAAGAGGGTTCCCCATTCTCCATATCCTCTCCAACACAGGTTGTTTACTGTCTTGTTAATTTTGGCCATTCTAACTGGTGTAAGGTGGCATCTCAATGTGGTTTTGACTTGAATCTCCCTGATGGCTAGTGATGATGAACGTTTTTTCATGTGTCTCTTAGCCATTTGCATGTCTTCATTGGAGAAGTATCTGTTCATGTCTTCTGCCCATTTTTTCATTTGCAAATATCTTCTCCCATTCGGTGGGCTGCCTCTTAGTTTTGCTGTTTCCTTTGTTGCACAGAAGTTTTTTACCTTATTAAAGTCCCAAAAGTTCATTATTGCTTTTGTTTCCCTTGCCTTTAGAGACATTCTGGATTTTTGAAAGTATAACAGTTAAGACTGTCTTATGAGTAATTGGGTGAAAAACACACCAAAACTCTTAAAAGTCCAACAAGAAAGACAATGTTCAGGCATTATTTTGACTTAGCATAGTTGTAAAGATTTGTGCTGGCTGAAATATAACTTTGTGGGGGTGGCTGGGTGGCTCAGTTGGTTAAGCACCTGACTCTTGGTTTTGGCTCAGGTCATGATCTCAGGGCCATGGGAGTGAGGCCAGCATTGGGTTCTGCGCTCAGGAGGAAGTCTGCTTGAGATTCTCTCTCTCCCTCTCCCTCTGCCCCTCCTCCAGCTTGTACTCTAAATAAACAACAACAACAACAAAAATCCTTTTTTTTTTTTTTAAAGAAATATAGGGTACCTGGATGGCTCAGTTGGTTAGGTAGCTGCTTTCAGCTCAGGTCATGATCCCAAGGTTCTGGGATTGAGTCCCATGTTGGGCTCCCTGCTCCACAGGGAGTCTGCTTCTCCCTATGCCCCTCCTCATTCTAGCTCTCTCTCTCTCTCAAATAATTAATAAATAAAATCTTTAAAAAACAAAATACAAAAGAAATATAACTTTGGGGACAAAGCTTATCCTCTCATAATTTCAACTGAGATCCCACATCTCCAACCACCAATGTTCCATCACTGTTCTTCTAAGACCTGACACTGCCTTTGAAAAATGTTCCCACTGCCTTCTTAGGGAGATAAAGGCTGGGGGCAGGAATGTTGAGATCATCTGGACAGCCACTAAACCATGCACACAACCAGGACTATCTATATCATTCATGGGGCTCCTCGTGCAAAAAGTGGGACAAAGGTGCCAGTAAAGGTACTAAAACATAATAAGATTTTTTTCTTCTCCACTCTTTCTCCCAAGCTGTCATGATATTTTATGCTTGCTATTTCATGCTGCACTACCTCTGCTAGGAGGCTACTCTCAGTGTGCAGACCTTTCTGGGGGACCAAGGCCCGACCCCATGCATTTTTGTATTCACCTGTCTACTGGTGGGAGTACGCTGACTGATGTGGCATGCTCTGGCCTGGGGCTGAGATTCAGTCTTTCCTTCTCAGGGTTGCCTGCTCTAACACACTAGAGCAGGTGACTATCAAAGGACTGCAACCTTCATACTATGATGTACTTGGTACCTGGCTCAGGGGTGGAGGAAAGGCTTGCCTTAACCACTGACTCACCTGAAGAATGTACTGGGGTGCTGCTACCCTGGAGGGAAGGGAATGCTTTTGCCCCTCTCAGAGATACCATAGATCATATGTCTCCTATTCCCAAACACTCTGTCCTATACTCATGTCCCCATAGGAGGTGGAGGCAACAGTAGAACATGGCCCTCACCCTGGCCAACACTACCTCATTGTCATTCTGGATGAAGGACACAAAGGGCTCCTGCTCTGACCAGGGGTGAGGGAATACTCACAGATGGAAAATAAAATGGACAAAGGACACAGAGGGTAATTTATAGTCACTCCAAGAAGGGGCTTCCTTCAGAATCCATTGGTCAAGTACAATCTGATGATCCATTCCTCAGCCACATGTCTGAGCTCTCAGCCTTTCTTCATATGCAGGAACCAGTCCCTGGTGCTGCTTCCATCCCGGCAACTCACTGTCTATGGTTTTCCCAGCACCTCCTATCACAGTCAACTCTAAGGAAGCCTGTCCCCTAGAAAAGTGGGAGTTTCCCCCTCCCATTTCTAAAGCTTTCTTATCCCAGGCCTCATCTTCTACAACAGGATTGGGAAATTCCCCAGATGACTGGCAATGGGGAGTATACATTCTCTTTAGGGAAAACCTCACGCTCACCCACAAGGGGGTATTGTGGCTCCTTGATGTAGAGGAGACAATCTCCACTATTTGGTACTTTTCTGTGTACTGGTAAATAATACTAAGTGAGTTCTTTCTACTGCTGAGTTTTTGTCCAGTCCTCTCATTCACTTTTTAAACAAGTTTTCCACTAGATTGAGATGATGAGCACATCAGATCTACACATCCCCTACCTATAATTCCTTTGCATCTACTCTCCTTCTCCTGTATGCAGCTGCTCATAATTCTATAAAAGCACTCCATAATTTAGGAAAAAATATTTTTTCCAGGGAAGCAATTTTCTGAAGTCTGATTTTATTAAAAAATATGTGTGTGTATATCACTGAACACAGCACTCATCAACTTATCTAAATTAAGGAATTTATTTTTGGTTTTGGTCAATTCAGATCTATCTAACTAGGAATGAGTTTTGGGGTTTTATTTACATTTATACCTAAAAAGCATGATAAACTGATTTTCTCAAAGTAAAAGAGTCCATTTCATTCACTCTAAAGATACTGATTGTGGATTTCTCATGCACTAGATACTATTCCATATGTATGCTGTGGTGTGATTGTCAGCCAGGCACTGTACTGAACTAGGCAGGTAATCAAGATTCTGGTTTTCACGAGTTTCTAACATAGGTGAAAATAGACAACAGAGATGTAAACATGTGGAACAATAACGTTTCAGATAATGATAAATATTAGGAAAACCAAAGGCAGCATAGTAAGCAAGTAACCAGGCTGGTGGTCCTTAGACTGGATAGTCAAAGAAGTGTCTCTGAGGTCAAGACATCTGACTCATAAAGAGACAGCCATGCAAAGATCTGAGATCAAAGCTTTTAGGCCAAGTAAAGAGTTAAGGGAATGCCCTGACATGGGGATGACCTGCTCTTGAAGAACAGGATGAACGTCCATGTCATGAGCAGAGTGAAGCAGAGAGATGTATGAGCCATGCCCTGAGTGGGGACAGAGGCCAAATCATATCAGGCATGAGTGGCCATGCTAAGTAATTTGAAATTCAGACAATTAGATGCTTTTAAGCGAGGCAATGGCATGGTATTTTTCAAAGATGCTTTGACTGTTTTGGAGAAAAGGCAGGGTAAATGATCTTAGCGGAAACACAGAAAGCAGTCAGTAAACCATTGAGAGGAACAGTGAGAGATGAATATGACTTGTGTCTGGATGGTACCAGCAGAGAAAGATAGGAGAGATTTCTGGATATTTTCTGCAGGCGGAAGATGTAGGACTCACTGATAGATTAGATACAGAAGGGGTAAAGAAAAGAGGGATTAAAGAGGACTCCTGTGCCACTGACTTGAGCAACTGAGCAGGTGTCATGTGAAAATATTTTCTGAGATTGGCAGATTGGACAAGGAGGGAATTTGGAACAGATAATGAACCTCATCTTGCAGGAACCAGAGAAACTGTTTATAGCTTGACCAATACCAACATTTTCACCTTTATGTGCACACACAAAAAATTAAGCTTGTCTCTACTGGGTACCTCACTGTGGTTCAGTTCAAGACTTAGAACAGGACCATAAACAGAGTAGGCCTTTAATACTATCTTAATAATAATTATGATATTTTATTATAATATTTAATAATAAATAATATTTATAATAATAAATATTAGTTGAACAATAGGAGAATAAAACAGATATACACAGGTAATAACTTTGCAGTTTATAAGGCACTTTCCCATCCATATAATCCTTGATCCTCACATTAACCCTGAAGAAGAAATAATATTACTACCCCTATTTTACACAAGAAAATACTAAAGCCAAAGGGAAAGAGTGACCAGCTTATGCATGATTCCTCTGGATGAGTTGATCCTGAAATGCATGGATCTTGACCTTCCTGTTGAGCCTTTGCTGTTGAGACAAAGAGTCCTCAGGGCTCTCTCTGTGTATAAACCTCCAGGACCTTTTCCTTCCATCATTTTACATCAGCCGGACTCTGACTCACAGCTGGAAAATCAGTCTCTGTATTATGCAGTGACTTTCATGCATATACACCACGAGTTGTTTTCTGGAACAGGCTAAAGTAACCCTCTTCTTTCATTTTCCTTCTCCCATTAACCATAGAATATTTTTCCTTGGAAAACCATGCCCAGGTTGAGGGACTTCTCCCTGGCTTTGTGTAGACTCTTTGATATGCTTGAAACTCAACAAATTTCCTTCAATTCCTGGGGCCCTAGAAACAGCCAACCCACATGTGGTGGGAAGCAAGGCAAGAGCAAAGGAGGAATGTGAGGAAGACACAAATACAGCACAATGTCTTCTTTCTGAGAAACTTCATCAAGGCTCTGATTCCAGTGACCTCACCTTCAAGCAATGCTGGCTCCATTGCTCTAAATCAAAGTTGACTTGTGGTGGTGGTTCACATATTTTGAGTCTAATGAGCCTACAGCTTCTGATGTTGCAAAGAAATCCTGAGGGTAATTAGCATCTGCCCTCTGAGACCAGAATAGCCAATGACCCTGACATATGCCAACTTCCACATTTCAGTCCAGAATCCTAAAGGAAGGAAAACATAGGACATTAGGCTGTCCAAATGGTGAGACCATTCAAATTGGGACACTTACTGCAACCCACCAAGGACACATTCTTTACTATCCTTTCAAGGAAATGAAACTGAATTATAGAAATCAACTCTCAGTGTTTTCATTCTTATCCCTCACTCTAATGCTTTTCTCAAAGCTCTGTGTACTATTCTCCTGCTCATATTCTTCTAGTGCTCACTTGTCACAAATATAATCCAGTGCCTTTTGATGTCCCATGAGGCCATTCATGATTTGACCCAACTCTATCTCTGACTTCTTTTATCACTGCTTCTAATACTCATCTCCATATCATCTACTCTAGTTTTCTTGCTATTCCTAGAGCATGTCAGGAACTCTAACTCATGATCATTGGAACTGCTGTTCCATTTCTAACTGAATAGAAGGCTCTTTCCACAAGAGTCTCATGGGCCATTCCTTTAGTACATATGACAGCTTAAGAGCACCCTGGTACTACTACAGCACTGCCAGTCTCTTTTCTGAGATTTAATAGTGCTGTGATGATTAATTTTATGGGTCTGTTTGCCTGTGCATGGGGTGCTCAGATATTTTCTAAAATAGTGTTCTGAAGGCATTTTGGGATAAGACTGACATTTAAACCAATAAACTGAGTAAAGCAGATTGCTCTCCCTAATGTGGGTGGGCCTCATCCGATCAGTTGAAGGTCTGAATAGAACAAAAAGGTTGACCTTCCCCCAGTAAGAGAGAATTCTGACTGCTTGCTGGACTTTGAACCGAGATATTGTTTCCCTGTTTGGTGGTCTTAAGTGTCTTTGCCTGTTACTTCTATTATCTCAGCCAATTTTGACTGGTTTCAGGTGATTAATTTTCCTCTTCATTAGGGGCCATATTTTCCTCTTCTGTTGCATGCCTGGTAATTTTACAATTGGATACTGAACACTGTAAATATTACATTATTGAGGGCCGAATATATGTATATACCTATAAATATTAATTAGCTTTTCTTTCTGAGACACGGTTAAGTTAGTTGGAAGTATTTTGATCTTTCTATGTCTTGCTTCTATGATTTGTTAGCTGGGACAAAAACAATTTTCTTTATAAGCCTGGTGATTCTCCATGACTATGGCAAGACCCTTCTGTGTTTTCTGCCCCATGAATCACAGGGTTTTCTAGTCTGGTTGATGGAAAATGCACTATTTCTTTTCCTAAATGAATATCAGGTACGTCTCTCTCTCTCTCTCTCTCTCTGTCTCTCTCTCTGTCTCTCTCTCTGTCTCTCTCTCTCTCTCTCTGTTTTGGTGTTTTCCCCCAGGTTCGAGGAGTTTCCTTACATGCAAACACTGTTTAGTAGTCAACTGAATGCTAGAGAAGAATCCTCTGCATATCTGTGAATTTCTAAGTACTGCTCTCTCCTCACCAATATTCTGCCCCATGAACACTAGTTATTTAGTTCTCCCTGGATTCACCAATCTATTACCTCAGTTCAGTGAGCCTAGTGACTTTGTGTATCCCCTCTTTGTTCTCTGACCCAGAAAATTTCCCAAGGCAATAAGCTGAGCCAATTGTAAGGCTCATCTAATTTTTGTGTCATCTCTCAGGGATCACCTCCTTTTCTGCCAAATACCCAGTGTCTTGAAAACCATTACTTCACACACATTGTTTGCTATTGTTAGTTTCAGGGGAAAGGTAAGTTGTCTCTGCTCTGCCATCTTGGCTGGAAGTGATGGTCATAGAGACTTTCAGGAGAAGGAAACCAAACAGAATGAAAGGATTTAGAGATCAGATTTGCCTGGATTTTATTGCTTATTTTTCCATTTACTCTCTAAACATACATAAGTGCTTTCTCCTTTCCACATGCCAGTGGTCCAACTGTGAGACAGAGAAAGTAAAATTTGTTTCAGACAGTTGTTGTGAGGACTAAATGAAGTGGTAGTAATAATCCAACTAAGTGTGCAGGAAGGGTCGGTGCCCCATCCTTCTGTCAGCACAGTGTACAACTGATCTACTAAACTTATATCAACTAACCACAGCCCTCTCCACCAGTGTCCAGTTCAGAAACAGCTCCTCAGCAGTGCTTGTGGAATCAGTTATTTGAGCATGACAGCAGGGATTCAAATTTATTTTGGTAAAATATTATCTGGCTGGAAACAATTTATCCTTGCCCCACTCTACTGCTACATCTCTCGAGTTTGATGACTAACCATTTCCCCTCTCACTTCCAAACAAAGCCAACACCTGCAAATTGGTGATGCATGCCTTCCACCTGAAGCATAACTCTCCATCCTGAAGACTACCTTGTAATAAATACAGAAACATCTCAACTTTCTTCACATATTCTGATAAAAAGGCACAAATACTGAGTGTAGTTATAATTTGTAAAAAACGTAAATCCTGATAAACAAGACCACTTTTTATTTGTCAAGGGCATGGTCAGTGCATTACTTCACATGTGGAAAACGTAGCCAGCTAATTTCACAACATATTTTATCAGAACCAACAGAGCAACATCTTTGGACATTGACCAGTTTAAAGAACAGCTTGTATTTTATAAACCCACAGAATCTCTAGATGGTATTAATGAGATCAGACTGATGCTACAAGGGTCTCCAGAAGCCAATCTAAGTAGTCAGATGAAGAAAAAAAAAAAAAAAAAAAAAAAAGGAAACTTCAGAAGGAGGGCCCAGCACTGACCATCAGAAGGGTTGCTTCGAGCTTCTGTTAATACCAAGTTAAAACATTAGATGTCGGATAAATACTTTCCTTTAAAGTGAGAAGCTTCACATAAAACAAGTATCTGATATTTTATAGGTACTTGTGGCAAAATGACAGAGGCTATTAAAAAAGTGGGGGTAAATTATACAAACAAACTATATAAAATGACAAGAATGGATTCTACTATAATCATTATAATGTGTAAAATATACATTCCTTTCAACTTTTTAATGAAGTATAATGCACATACCAAAGACCATAGAGAGCATTTTATGCATTATAAATGTTTTCCATGAAAATCTGAACCCTTGCTATGAACATTAAGTTTGAATAATGTTGAATAATTATCCCTAATTTGAAGTTACAGATACTGAGGCTTAGAGAGTTTAAAACAACTTGCTTAGCAGGTGCTACTGCTATTAGACATAGGACTTAAGACTCAGTTGTGTATGTTGGATGATTCCAAAGCCAATGCGCTTCATCCACACTGCTTTCCAGTCCTTGTTCTGTGAAAAGTGCATATTCTATCAAATTTAATTATTACTGAAACTCTGTTGTTAGCACACCTACTATTTGACAGCATGAGGCTTCAAATCCAGATTTTTTTATTCTTTCAACACAATTCCCTATTCTCCATACCTCCCAACTGCCCACCTGCCTGCCTGTCTACATTTATGCAGTAAATGTGCACTGAGTCCTGTCTCCACCTATGACCCAGACACAAAGAGGAGTAAGTCTGATATAAAGAAGGTTCTTGGGAGAAAGAATATGCAGAGACAGGAGAACACTTAGCATGTCTGGAAGCTGGAATGACTTTGAAAAGACTGCATCTCAGGAAGTAGATTCAATCCTGGTTGCATGGTTACATCACCTGGGAAGATTTTCTGATATGATGGATATCTTTATCCCACACAAACTAAATTGTTTCTGTGCACAGAAGGGGAGATATGCATCTAATTTTTTTTTCCCTCAAATATCTCTAGGTGACTGTAACGTGCAGCCAGGTTTGAGAACACTGAATACTGAGCTTCAGGGGAGGGGAGTGAGCAGAGTGAAAGTGAGGTGGGGTTTCATCAAGACCTGAAAACCATATAGATGAATTGCACTTTATTGGAAGGGCAGCTGGAACCACTGAGGAGTTTTAAGCAGAGAAGTAACAGAATCCCATTCTCTTCGGAAGGTGCCAAATGGAGAACTCTGATCACCAAGTATTGGCACCAGTAAGAAGCCAGTTGCAGGGCACCTGGGTGGCTAAGTTGTTAAGCGTCTGCCTTTGGCTCAGATCATGATCCCAGAGTCCTGGAATTGAGTCCCGCATTAGGTTCCCTGCTCAGCGGGAAACCTGCTTCTCCCTCTCCCACTCCCCCTGCTTGTGTTCCCTCTCTCTGTCAAATAAATAAATAAAATCTTAAAAAAAAAAGATGCCAGGTGCAAAGATGGTGAGATATATATATATATAGGAAAGAGAGGAAAGTAGAAAGGTTTGAGGCATACTAGATATTAGGATCATAAAGATTTAAATGTCTTATTATGAAGGGTGCAGCAGAAAAACAAATTAAGAATAATGCCCCACATATTTGTCTTGGTCTTGCCATTCACTGAGATGAGGTAATATGAATAGCAGAGCAGGTTTGGGTAGAAATTGGTTTGGTTTTAAGCATTTCACAAGACTGAAGCCCAGGAGGAGAGAAATCTGGCCTCCGTCTATGGAGTTAAAAGTCCTTTGCAATAGGTGGTGATTGAAGCCCTGTGTTTTCTGCTAGCAGTGGTATTGCTCAGCAGATTGACTGGTTTTAAGAATTTGCTTTTGTTTGTTTGGTTTAGTTTTCTTCATTATTATTTAATTTTTGGTTCCCTTTGTTTTCTTTGGGAAGAGGAACACAATTCAAACTTACACATAGGTTTAATTAGGTTTTGAAATAATTGTACATATGACACAAATGGCATGATAAATGGCAAAAAATGAATTTTTTAGAGGTGTCAGGAAAAGTGTGAGTGGTAAACATATACATTCAAGCCATTCAGAGTGTAGGTAAGGACAAATTTCAAAAATCAACATTTGTTCTCTTGGCAAATGTTTCCAAGAAGAAGGGCTTGTTCTGTTTTTTGGCCATAAAACCAATGCTTGCTTTCTAACTATGGATATCATTAGACATTTTGCAAAAGAATACCATAACCTGGCTCCTATGCCTGTGGCACTGGGTTTAGCAGATAACCACTTCTACTAGGATTTTCCAAAGTTCTCTGGGAATGCTAGAATAGTATCTGAGTAGTTGTGATGATGTGGGCAATTTAAGAATACTGCTTTGACAAAAATTTAGCAAAATGAAAGTAAAATATTTTAAGAATTTTGAAGAGACCTTAATCACATCAGATACTCTCGTTTTACATATGGGGAAATTGAGTTTAATGAAGGGAAGTAATGTGCCTGACGGTGCAGAGCTGGGATCAAAGCAGGATTCTTCTGGATCCAGTGTTCCCCATTACAAAGTTCCTGAATTGGGAAGAGTGGGTCCAAAGCCCTAGCATAAATGTAGGTAAAGAACAGTATGCAAATGTTATGTAGCTGGCCTCAACTCGGCTAGATGCTAGGATAGGGAGCACAATAAATCATTGCTATTCTAGCTAAACCAGACAGGACACCAGTGCCACTGACAGATCTTCTTCTCATCATAAGATTAGCAGAGAAAAGAAGACCTCGCAGACAATTACATTAGCGTTTGATGATGTTGAATGTGAATTTGGAAATGGAAAAATTAGATGAAACCAGCATGTGAGGCTTAGTCACCTATTGAGCAGGGAACAGAGAAAGTCAGAGGTGGAAGAAAGAAAATCAGGGGGTGGTCCTGGCCATCCGTTTCACAGTGAAACACCGGACTTTTTAAACCAGTGGACCTCTTAAATTTCCTGAGGGAGGAAATAGTGCTAAAAGGGGAATATAGCCCTTCAGATGGAAAGAAAACATATGATTCCAGCACATTTGTTTAGTCTTTCTGCAACTAGATAAAGCAAAAAGCTCATTAATTTAGAATTGGTGATAATTTGTACAGGACCTATTCTGAAGTTTACCTTTGCTTTATCTGGCTAAAAGGATTTGGAAAGCAAATTAACAGTGTAAACAGGATGGCAGGCAGCAATATTTAAGCTCTTTAAAAGAGCAAACTTTCTCCCAATATCTTTAAAACACAATTTATACTTAGAGAGATAACATGCTAGTTACAGATTATTCTTATCTATATAGCAAGTCCTGATGATTTCTACCCAGAACACTTAGCTTACTTTGACCCAATGTCTGTTTCTTAAAGAAGTCTATTTGCATTTATTTTATGATTATCAAACTTTTAAAATAATGATACTAACTTGGACAGGCCTTGAGTGTCATAATTAATTATATTAATAACCTATAACTTTATTCTAACAAGAAAGAAATGCAGGATTTAGCAGCATAAGGTATACAATGAAGAGCAGACATGGAACCAGAGGTCTGGGGTTCAAGTCCATGTTCTTGTGTTTATTAGTTATGTTACCTTGCACATGTTTTAGGTTAGATGGGGATTAATCTCTCTAGAACCATCTCAAATGGGGATAAAGATAGCTCTGCTGTAGGACTCATAACACTGATACAAAGATGAACTTTGCTAAAACATATGAATGTGCATTATATGCTACCAGGTAGTATCAGAATACAAATCTATCATTATTTTTAGCATTATTATAGACTCAAAACTGAAACAAACAAAAAAAGACCATCTTTTATAAACCAATTCATTATTTTTTCTAGAAATGCCACTGTTTGGTACTTTCTTGCTAACACGGACTCGTAGCTAGAATTACACATTTCTTGGAGTACTTAGCTGCATTAAGCTACTACTAATCACTGCAACCTCCCCCGGAATTTCCTTGAATTAGGAGTCTAAGTGCCTCGTCCTCCCTCCTGCTACACTACCTAATTTCTTTTTTTCTAATTTTTTAACTTTTTTTTCAAAGATTTTATTTACTTATTTGACAGAGTGAGAGACATTGAGAGAGGGAACACAAGCAAGGGGAGTGGGAGAGGGAGAAGCAGGCTTCCCGCTGAGCAGGGAGCTTGATGCACAGCATGATTCCAGGACCCTGGGATCATGACCTGAGCCAAAGTTAGACATTTAACGACTGAGCCACCCAGGCATACCCCACTACCTGACTTCTTCTTCTACATAAAACTGAGCCTCTCTAATTACTGTATATGTTATTTGACATACTTCTACACAAGCACCCTAAGATGCCTTATAAGCCTCCCATTCTACTTCTGTGTCCATACCAAGACCATGGAATGGACTCTCTGATTTCTCCTCTATGTCTTATTTATCTCTGTGTCCAAAGAGCTTGGCACATAGTAGGCATTCAACACAAGCTTGATAAATAGATGCTTGAATAAATGATCAAGATAACATAGATCCCTTAGGTGTCTGCCTTTAGCTCAGGTCATGATCCTGGCATCCCAGGATCAAGCCCCACGTTGGACTCCCTGCTCACTGGGGAGTCTGTTCTCCCTCTGCCCCTCCCCCCAATTCATATTCACTCTCTCTCTTTCAAATAAATAAAATCTTTTTAAAAAAAAGATAAATAGGAGACAAAATTTTATGTTGGGCACATGATCATAATACTAACAGTTCCTCAAGCCCCATCTGAAGAAAAACGCCCCACTCACAGATCCTGCCACATAGGAAGCTGCCACTTCTACCACGTGAGCTCCTGAGCACAATCTATTGGATTTAGGGTGTGTACTAGACCCAAGGGCAGACATACCCACAGGTTAGCTAGATCGCAAGTTTGACCATGGGATCTTGCTGTCCCTGGCTACAGAAGAAAGGACAAAAAGTGGCCACTCAATCCAGAGTTGACTGAATCAGACATAATTACCAACATCTAATTCTACCTTTTCCTTGAAAGCACAATCTGATGTTGGTACAGGTTATCAATCATTTAGAAAAGTTGACTCTCGGGGCACCTGTGTGGCTCAGTGGGTTAAAGCCTCTGCCTTAGGCTCAGGTCATGATCTCAGGGTCCTGGGATCGAGCCCTGCATCGGGCTCTCTGCTTTGCGGGGAGCTTGCTTCCCCTACTCTCTCTCTGCCTTCCCCTCTGCCTACTTGTGATCTCTGTCAAATAAATAAATAAAATCTTTAAAAAAAAAAAGAAAAGTTGACTCTCCTCCTCAAAAGTAAAACCTAAACTTGAGAAACAAGACAGAGGATTATAGGGGAAGGGAGGGAGAAACGAAACAAGATGAAACCAAAGAGGGAGACAAACCATAAAAAACTCTTAATCTCAGGAAACAAACAGGGTTGCTGGGTTGGAGGAAGGTGGGAGGGATGGGGTGGCTGGGTGATGGACATTGGAGAGGGTATGTGCTATGGTGAGTGTTGTGAATTGTGTAAGACTGATGAATCACAGACCCGTACCCCTGAAAAAATAATACATTATATATTAATATAAATAAATAAATAAATAAATAAATAAATAAATAAATAAATAATCTAACCCAGTCATAGTAACCTCACTCCTTTTGCCAGCATTTGGTTTAAGCATGGCATGTATCGATCATAATGGTTAATAAAATGTGAGGTTGATGTGGAAAAGTCTCCTGATGAACTTCAGGAAAAGGTTTTGACTCTTTAGGTTTTGATTCTTAAAAAGAAAACTTAGTACATCTCTTCTTATACAAGGTGTTGCTATGTTCGGTTGAGATGTTTAGATTGGTGACAACAATCTTGGAACATGCTCAATGTTCTGAGGACAGCAAAGCAGACTGATATGAAGAACCCAGATTCCAGATCCCTCAGTTATCAATGAGATAGCCAGGAGAGAGCACAGTTCATGACTTCATATTACTAGATGATAGATTTTCCTTATTGTTTAAGCCAACTGAACCAGGGTTTTCTGTTATTTGTAACCACAGTAACAAATACAGAGCCAATCCATTTATAGACTAATTACCCATGTTGCTGCCTAATGCAAAAAGGATGAACTAGCCTTTTAGATTCTTTTATTTTTTTTTCTAGAAATTAGAACTTGGAACTACTGAAAGAAGAAAATTTTAGGTTAGGAGCTAAATCCTTAAGGTTACTAATTAGAGAATGAGTTTGGAGTTGGCTTAATGAGTCACTGAAAAACTCAAGTCATGGAAGTAATGACTGTAAATAAGCAAAGCTGGTCAGCTGGTGGAGAGAGGACAATAGATCAAAAGGTCAGAGAGACATCCAAAGACTGACTATGAGCTTCCAGAAGGAAGGAGAGAAAGGGAGGGAGTATTGGGTCCTATAAAATACCTTGATTTTTTAAGACTTCTTTTCCCCATTTCATGTACACACATACCCCTTTCCTTAAGTTAAAATGAGTCTCATTGGGCTCTTTATAACAACAACAACAACACCCAAATAGAAAGACATATTTATTGAACAGAAATAAAATTACCTATTGACTGAATCTGAGTTGTTTCATTTATAAGGAATTAAAGCAACCAAACCAACAAAACCCCACCAATCTGGTCCCTCTTCTCCCTACAGCATCACTAACCAGTATTTACCCAGAGACTACAAATCCAGGGTGAATCCCTGGATGTAGAATGAACTCCCTGCTTTCTAGGACAAATTTTCCCAATGTAGAATGCTATTGACTAATGAAATGCTCCCTCTGAGGAAGAAATTAAATTGATTTCCTAAATCCCCAGAGTCATCTCCAAACATTCAGACTAGTTATCAACTAGGACCTCTGGCCCTAGGTGACAACTGGCAAAGTCCAGAGACATTTCTGACCGTTACAGCTGAGGGGCTACTACTGGCATCTAGTGGGTAGAGGCCAAAGATGCTGCTAAATACCCTACAATGGACTGAACAGTGCCTTGCAATAAAATACCATCCAGCTTAAAATGTCAACAGTGCCAAAGTAGAGAAGCACTGACCTAAAAGAGGTCTTATAGTTAAGGACTATGTATGGAGGAGGAAACTAAAAAAGTACTGTGGTTTTGGAGTGCTTCCACTGAGCCCTTCATATTTCCCATTAGTACCAAGGCCCAGGTATTAATTACATAGTCTTATATATAATACTTGGTGACAGGCCCTGAAATAGTTGAAAATGGAATAGCCCTTATTTGTAGATCAACAAACAGTGGAGCAAACAATGCTGAGAAAAGATACAGCAGACACTTAGAGGTGCCTAATTAATGATTTTTCTATGCTTTGGAGCTAACGCATCTACAATGCATAGAAAGCTCTCTGAACGTGAATACATGCTCTGGTGTATGAGTAGATGTTTCATGACCCTACTTTGGAAATGCCTGAGTCATATCCTTGGCTTCGTTCTTACAGTAGACATCTGCTGTTTTTGACTCCTAGCATCCCTTTCCTCTTCTTTTGGGAATTGCATTCAATCTTCCCTTGGGAAAACACTTCTCCCTCTGGGGGTATGTCCTATAAAGTCAGGGGCTCTTCTACTTTCTTGCCATGTGCTGGCAAGTGTCTCAAGCTAGGCCAATCAGTCTTCATCTCCTTGGGATTTAAATCTTGAATGAAGCAACATAAAAATGGGAAATATTTCAAGCTGATTGGTACTGAACTGGGATGGTGCCCTAAAAAGAATGCCTGTAACTCCTTCTACCTAGGTGTCCAATTGTTTCTTGTTTCTGATCCAGTTCCTCAACTGACCTCTCAGCTCTGTAAGCTGCCCCCACACACTCTCATTCCTCCCTTCCTCAGAACTAGTTTTAGTTTCTTATACTCAAACATCCTCAACTTTTACAACCACAGAATTAGGTAACAGGAAGGGAGTCAACACACTTCAGTTCTCATTCTTTGAATTCTCCTAATTGGATATTATGGTCATGGAAAGGATATTTTTCCTCTCTGAGCCTGTCTCCTCATCCATAAAATAGAAGTGATGGACTGGTTTCTGCAGGCTCTTTGTTTAGCTCTAAGGTCCTCTGTGCTAGTAAATATTGGACCTTCTTTGACTAGAAAGGCAAACTAAACTTCCAAGATAACCAGGAGGTGGTGCTCCAGCACCATGATGACACAACCACTAATTGCATCCAAGCAGTACTACCCCTATTGGGGATATGGGTTTCCAAGAATCCTGCAGGGTCATTTCCACACTGTCTTGTTGATTGGACACATTTTCCTTTTCTATTGCTAAACACAACTCTGTGTGTGGCTATTGTGGGAAGTCTTTGCTGGGTCTCTGTTGAGATGGGTAAACTTTCTTCCCAAATACTTCCCTACTGGACAGTAGAAATATTCTTTCTCCATATTTGGTAAGTCACAGCAATGTTGGGTTGAGGTGGCTGGTAGCATTATGCATATGGCAGATATATCAGAGTGAGACAAGCAGCTCCAAATGCCATGTGGGACTAAGACAAATATAGACCTCGCATTCTGGTACCACCTCTGCCATGTGTTTGCTATGTAACATTGGGAGTGATCGTGTATTTTCCTTCAGTTACCTCCTCTGTAAACAATTACATTGGATGAGATCAGTGGTTCCCAAATTTATATTTTGTTAGAGAAAAACAGTGGAAAAAAAATCTTTCCTTAAATAAAGTCATACATGAAATCCTCATATATAAATACTTCCCAAAACTCCACATGACAAGTGGCAGAAACAGAATTCAAACAAGCTTAAAAGTAAAACAGGAGGGGAAAAAAGAAAAATATGTCAGACATGGCTAGTTTAGGGATCAAAATCTGTTGGGAGATCATCTCTCCACATCCCATGTATTTGACTTCATTCTCAGCCAGACCCTCAAAGCATGATGGCAAGATGGATCTATGAGAAAGGGGAAGGGAGGACAGCCTCCCCTCACCATCCCCACCCTGCCAACTCCCTCTCTTATACTCTGAGAAACTCCACTGAGATGGCATACCTCCATTGTTAAAGAATCATGGCTTCGTTTTCCAGTTTATCAGAATAGCATGGAATAGGAAAGGGATTACTCCACATGGAAGATAAGAAGAAGGATGGAAGTGAAGGTATTCAGTACTAAAGAATAAATAAAACTAGAATCACTCTAATTGAACCAGAAGAAAAACCCATCCTTCTCACAGACAGTTCTTTAGGGACCTCCACAGAACACCTAAGGTATGAGGAATAGAAACTAAAAACCATGGGATTAGTGATCTCTAAAATTTCCTAAAATTCTGAGGGGCTAGACCCCTACACTGGAAAAAAAGGTGACGTGGTTCTTTCCTCACTCTATGTCATATTATACCTACGGTTTCCCCATTTTATATGAGCTAACTATTTACTCAGAAAACAAACTGATGATTTGTCATCTTTGCTTTAGGACTTTCTCATTCTCCAAAATTATTTATAACCTAATTTATACCATGCAGCTTCATTGTTCATGGTAGAAAACCCAGAGGTCATTTTATTATTAAAACAATGCAATTAAGAAATAGGTAATGTGGGGCGCCTGGGTGGCTCAGTGGGATAAGCTGCTGCCTTCGGCTCAGGTCATGATCTCAGGGTCCTGGGATCGAGTCCTGCATTGGGCTCTCTGATCAGCAAGGAGCCTGCTTCCCTCGTTCTCTCTCTCTGCCTGCCTCTCCATCTACTTGTGATCTCTCTCTGTCAAATAAATAAATAAAATCTTTAAAAAAAAAAGAAATAGGTAATGTTTTTTAAAGATTTTATTTATTTATTTTAGAGAGGTGGTGGGGAAGAATGGGGGGAGGGGCAAATGGAGAGAAGAGAGAATCTCAAGCAGACTTCCCACTGAGTGTGGAGCCTGATGTGGGGCTCATCCCATGACCCTGAGATAATGACCTGAGGCAAAACCAAGAGTTGGATGCTTAACCAAGTGAGGTGCCCCAAGGAACAGATAATTAAATAGGCCAGTTACTAAAGAATGGTGTGTGTGTGGGTGGGGGGGTATATCTACAAGAGCCCAGTGGAATCACTTCGTCCAACTCAACTCTTACATCTGAGAAGACTGAGATCCAGAAAGAGGAAACTGTCTTCCCAATGCCATTCAGTGACTTAGTCCTAAAAAAGGAACTAGAAGCCCACATGGCTGCTTCCAAATCCATTATTCCTTTAAGCAGTGCTTTAGTGGGTCTTGCACCTAGTGACACTTTTTCCTAGCACAATTCTGATCATGTCACTAGTGACTTTAATTATTTTCAGGATCTGCCATCTTTTTTACTTTTTTTTAAAAGATTTTATTTATTTACTTGACAGAGAGAGAGAGATCACAAGTAAGCAGAGCAGCAGGCAGAAGGAGAGGGAGAAGTAGGCTCTCTGCTGAGCAGGGAGCTGGATGTGGGGCTTGATCCCAGGACCCTGGGATCATGACCTGAGCCGAAGGCAGAGGCTTAACCCACTGAGCCACCCAGGTGTCCCTGGATCCACCATTTTTATGAAATGGTACAAATACTTCAGAATGAAAATCAAGACCCTTTTTTAATGCAGGTTCTAGCTGACTTGTTGAGATTCATCCCTCCTGCTCCTTGCTTTTCCCTTTTATGGGCCAATACACAACAGCTTTCCCTGGCATCTCTCACACATTGTGGTAATTCTGGCTTCCAGTCTTTGCTCAGACAACCCTTCCATTGCAAATATTGTGCCTTTCTCTCTCCTTTATCTCTTTAACTCCTTCTTCTCCTTCTCTAAGGCTGAGTTTATCTATTACTCCCTCTGAAGGATCCTGTTATAAGTCCTCTTTCTGTAAACCAGTTGTGATTTCACTCTTTCTTTTTCTTACAACATCCCATGCTTATTCCTATGGTTACTCTTACTAAATTAAATAGAATTGTCATTTTATAGACCTAGCACTATGCATGTGATTTGACTAATTAAATTATATTGATATTAGGCTTTGTGAAAAAGAAGGTTAGGGACAAAAATGTTTTCCTAGGACCTCTGAAAATATACCAGAACAGGTGTCTCTAATGGTTCTCTTTCTTGAAAGCTGGAACAACTAAACTCCAGGATCCTCTTCTACACCATGATACAGTCACTACCAAC
This sequence comes from Lutra lutra, assembly GCF_902655055.1. Classification (NCBI taxonomy): domain Eukaryota; kingdom Metazoa; phylum Chordata; class Mammalia; order Carnivora; family Mustelidae; genus Lutra; species Lutra lutra. Next base: position 77,391,283 of record NC_062290.1, read on the forward strand.
TAACTGAAGTTGCTAAATAAGTAGAAACTTTACTTACCATCCCCATCTATATATAAAACAAAAGGTGAAGTATATTTCTTCTAAAGTGTCATAACCATTTCATGCTGAAGTCATTGATAATCTTTAAGCTACATCCTGGCTCAAAGCATACTATAATTTGATAGAGATGTTTTCCAAAGCATAGCAGGGGATAGTAGTGTCATACATTAGGTCCATTTGCTGACTTGATCTCAATTCAATGGTTCCCAATCTTTTAATCACCATTCTACATTTGAGTGCTAACTTTCACATGTCTGACACACTCTAATCATCCCATAGTGATGGTTCACTATTGACTATCTCTTCATAGGTAAAGCAGGTTGCAATATACAAGGCAGTCCCTATCTCTAACTATAATAGTACATATTTCTCTCCCTCTAAAGAAAGTGAAGTCAGCTGCAACTGGATCATGGCTACAATCTAACCATCCACTTATCCAGCTCCCTCTACTGAATATCCCAGTGATTTTTCTCCTACCCTAGGTGTACATGGTACTCAAGGATCAAAACAAAACATCTTTTCCATCTTTGCCTCCAAATTTCCTTATATGAGATAAGCTCAAAGTATGTCATGTGTTTCTGTCCTTGAACTAACACCTTACAAATATAATCTCATTTTATCTTTACTGAAATTCTATAAAGTAAGTATGGTTATTCTTGATTCTAGGATAATGACGTTTACATATCCCTGAGCTGGAGTCTGAATGCAAGTCATTCTAAATACAAAATGTAATTGTTTACATTCTGCTCCATAAATATTTTACAAATGACCAAATGGCTGAATGAATGGATGCCCAGGCTATAAGACCTCTTTCAAATATTTTTCACCTCTGGCACAATTTGTGTATTAAACTGCCCCCAAATTTATATATATATATATATAAAATTCTACCGTTGAGCACAGACAGATGGCAGAGTATAATCTCACTTGGAATTTTATCTGCATCTTCCCTAAGCCTCTCTTTATTTGAAAACTATCATATCAAATACACAAAGCATATCAAAAAACAAAAAGAAATAAAAGATATATCAAAAGACATTCAGATTATGACAAAATGCAAAACATCATTAGTCATTAGGGAAATGCAATGCAAACCATAACCAAAATTTGGTGTAACTTTCTACTCATTAGGATCACTGTAATGAGAGCAAGAGAGAATGAGAGACAGAGGAAATGTAACAAGTTCTAGAAAGAAATGGAGATACTAACCAATAGGATCCAATAATACATTAAAAGGATTATTCTCCACAATGAAGTGGTATCTATTCCTGGACTGCAAGGGTTGTTCAACATTTGCAAATCAATTAACATGAAACATCTCATTAATAAATGAAAGGACAAGAATCATACAATCTTCTCCAATGATGCAGAAAAAACATTTGACAAAATAAAGCATACTTTCTTGATTAAAACTCTACACAGGGTAGGGACAGAGAGAACATAACTCTTATCATAAAAGCCATCTATGAAAAGCCCACAAGGAATATCATTCTCAATGGAGAAAAACTAAGAGCTTTTCCCCTTAGGTCAGGAACACAACAGGAATGCCTAGTGTCACCACTGGGTTCAACATACTAGAAGTCCCAGCCTCACAGGACAGACAACAAAAAGAAATAAAAGGCATTCAAACCAGCAAGGAAGTCAAACTCTTACTCTTTGCAGGTGATATGATACTTTATACGGAAAACTGTAGACTCCACCCCAAAATTGTTAGAACTCATATAGCAATTTAGCAACATGGCAGGATACAAAATCAATGCACAGAAATCACCTGCGTTTTATTACACTAACAATGAGACAGAAGAAAAAGAAATCAAGGAATCTATCCTATTTACAATTGCACCAAAAATCCTAAGATACCTAGGAATAAACCTAACCAAAGAGGTAAAGGATCTGTACTCTAAAAACTAAAGAACACTTATGAAAGAAATTGAGGGATGGAAAGAAATGGAAAGCCATTCTATGCTCATGAATTGAAAGAATAAATATTGTTAAAATGTCTATGCTACCTAGAGCAATCTATACACATTCACTGCGATCCCTATCAAAATACCACTGACATTTTTTACAGAGATGGAACAAAAATCCTAAATTTGTATGGAACCAGAATAGACCCTGAATAGCCAGAGGTATGTTGGGAAAAGAAAGCCAGTGCTGGTAGTATCACAATGCCTGATTACAAAGCTGTGATCATCAATACAGCATGGTACTGGCACAAAAATAGGCACATAGATCAATGGAACAGAATGGAGAACCCAGAAACAGACCTTCAACTCTACAGTCAATTAACTTTGGCAAAGCAAGAAAGACCATTCAATGGAAAAACAACAGTCTCTTCAATAAATGATGCTGGGGATATTGGACAGCCACATGCAGAAGAATGAAACTGGACTATACTGTCTTACACCATACACAAAGATAAATCCAAAAATGGATAAAAGACCTAAATGTGAGATAGTAATCCATCAAAATCCTAGAAGAAAACACACACAGAAACCTCTTCGACATCGGCCACAGGAACTTCTTGCTAGACACATCTCCAAAGGCAAAGGAAACAAAAGCAAAAATGAACTATTGGGACTTCATCAAGATAAAAAGCTTATACACAGCAAAGGAAACAGTCAGGAAAATCAAAAGGCAACCTACAGAATGGGAGAAGATATTTGCAAATGACATATCAGATAAAGGGTATCCAAGTATCCAAGATATAGAGAGAACTTTCAAACTCAATACCCAACAAAACAAAAAATCCACTGAAGAAATGGGCAAAAGACTGGGGCACCTAGGTGGTTCAGTTAGTTAAGCATCTGCCTTCATCTCAGGTCCTGATCCCAGGGCCCTGGAATCAGGCCCCACATTGCACTCTGTGCTCAGCAGGGAGGCTGCTTCTCCCTCTCTGTCTGACCTCCACTTATGCTTGCTCCCTCTCTCTAGTGCTCTCTGTCTTTCTCTCAACTAAATAAATAAAATCTTAAAATTAAAAAAAAAAGAGAAAAGAAAAGAAATGGGCAGAAGACATGAACAGACATTTCTCTAAATGGCCAACAGACACATGAAAAAGTGCTAAACTTCACTTGGCATCAGGGAAATACAAATCAAAACCACAGTGAGATCCCACCTCACACCAGTCAGAAAGGCTAAAATCAATGAGACAGGAAACAACAAATGTTGGTGAGGATGCAGAGAAAGGGAAACCCTCTTACACTGCTAGTGGAAATGCAGGCTGGTACAGCCACTCTAGAAAACAGTATGGAGGTTCCTCAAGACATTCAAAATAAAGGTACCCTATGACCCAGCAACTGCACTACTGGGTACACCAATGATACAGATGCAATGAAACAAAGGGGCACTGCACCCCAATATTCATAGCTACAATGTCCACAATAGCCAAACTGTGGAAGGAGCTGAGATGCCTATTGACAGATGAATGGATAAAGAAGATGTGGTTTATATATATAATGAAATATTATTCAGCCATCAGAAAGGATGAATGCCTGTCATTTATATTGACATGGATGGACATGGAGGAGATTATGCTGAGTGAGATCAGTCAACTGGAGAAGACAATTATCATATGGTCTCACATACACATGGAATATAACAAACAGCAGAGAGGACTGTAAGGAAGAAAGGGAAACCTGGATGGGAAAAAATCAGAGAGGGAGACAAACCAGGAGAGACACTTAATCATGGAAAACAAACTGAGAGTTACTGAACAGGAGGTGGTGGGGATGGGGTAACTGGGTGATGGGCATTAAGGAGGGCACATGATGTGAGGAGTACTGGGTTTTATACACTGCTGAACTGCTGAACACCACATCTGAAACTAATGATGTGCTATGTGTTAGCTAACTGAATTTAAATTAAAAAAGAGAAAGAAATGGAGAAATTGGAACCCTAGTACATATGGAAATGTAAAAGGTTCAGCCCCTGTACTTTGGCAGCTCCTGAGAAAGTTAAAACACATTATTATAATCTTGCAATTTCACTTGTATACCCAAAAGAACCAAATTCACTTGTATACCCAAAAGAACCAATTTCACTTGTATACAATTTCTTGTATACCCAAAAGAACCAAAAAAGAATTACTCAAATAAGTACATGTGTACACATGTTTATAGCAGCACTAATCCTAATTGCCAAATATCTGTCCAAATGTTCATCAGTAGACGAATGAATAAACAGATTGTGGTATATATATGAAATGGAACATTATTTATTTATAAAAACATCAAGTGCTGATACATGCTTCAGTGTAAGTATTTGAAAATGTTATTCTTAATTTCAAAAGTTGGACAAAAATGTCATATACTGTATGATTCCATTTATATGAAATATTCAGATTAGATAAACCCATAAAGACAGAACAAAGATTGATGGTCACCAGTGTTATGGAGGGAGGGAATAGGAAGAAATTTAGTTAATGGGTAAGAGTTTACTTTGGAATGATGGAAATGATTGTACAACATTGTGATTATACTACATGCTATCAAATTGGTCACTTCAAGATGATTAAACAGGGAAAAAAAAAGAGAGAGGGACAAACCAAAAAACAAACATTTAACTACAGAGAACAAATTGTTGGTTACCAGAGGGGAGGTAGATGGGGGAATGGGTGAAATAGGTGATGGGGATTAAGGAGGGCATTTGGGAATGGCACCAGATGATTAAAATGAAAACTTAAAATTTTTTTTAAAAATATGATTAATCTTATGTGATTTACAGTTGAATTATCTTTTGAAAAATAACTTATTTGTGTATAGTAACAGTAAACAACTAAAAAACTTAAAATCTTAGGAAACCATTTACAACAGAATCAAAATTATTAAATATTTAGGGATACATTTAACACAATATATGCAAGGACTGAAATCTACAAGATAATGCTCAGAGGAACTAAAAGAAGACCTAAGTGATTAGATATACCATGTTCATGATGAGAAGACATAACTTATTATAATAACAGTTTTCTTCAAATATATTTGAAACAATCCCAGTCAGAATCCCAGCAGGATTTGTTGTAGACAGATAGGCTAATCATAAAATGTATATGGAAATGAAAATGACCTGGAAGAGCCAAAATGTCATTAGAAAAAGAAACATATTCAGAAGACTTACCCTACTTGTTTTCAAGACTTACTATGGAGACATAAGACAGTGTGGTATTAGCATAAGTAAAGAAATACCTATCAGTGGAACAAAACTGAAAGTCCAGAAATAAACACAAACATATGTGGTCAATGTATTTTAGGAAAGGTCTCAAGGTAATTCAATAGGCAAATGAGTGTTTTTTCTTTTTTCTTTTTTTTTTAAGATTTTATTTATGTATTTCAGAGAGAGAGAGAGAGAGAGTACACAAGCAGTGGATGCTGAATAGGGAGCATGATGTGGGGCTTGATCCCAGGACCCCGAGATCATGACCTGAGCTGAAGGTAGATGCTTAATCGACTGAGCTACCCAGGTGCCCCGGCCATTAGCATTCTTATTTATTTATTTATTTATTTATTTATTTATTTATTTATTTATTTTCAGCATAACAGCATTCATTGTTTTTGCACCACACCCAGAACTCCATGCAATCCGTGCCCTCTCCAATACCCACCACCTGGTTCCCCCAACCTCCCAACCCTGCTCCTTAAAAACCCTCCGATTGTTTTTCAGAGTCCATAGTCTCTCATGGTTCACCTCCCCTTCCAATTTCCCTCAACTCCCTTCTCCTCTCCATCTCCCCTTGTCCTCCATGCTATTTATTATGCTCCACAAATAAGTGAAACAATATGATAATTGACTCGCTCTGCTTGACTTATTTCACTCAGCATAATCTCTTCCAGTCCCGTCCATGTTGCCACAAAAGTTGGGTATTCATCCTTTCTGATGGAGGCATAATACTCCATAGTGTATATGGACCACATCTTCCTTATCCATTCGTCCGTTGAAGGGCATCTTGGTTCTTTCCACAGTTTGGCGACCGTGGCCATTGCTGCTATAAACATTGGGGCACAGATGGCTCTTCTTTTCACTACATCTGTATCTTTGGGGTAAAAACCCAGTAGTGCAATTGCAGGGTCATAGGGAAGCTCTATTTTTAATTTCTTGAGGAATCTCCACACTGTTCTCCAAAGTGTGTGTACCAACTTGCATTCCCACCAACAGTGGAAGAGGGTTCCCCTTTCTCCACATCTCCTCCAACACATGTTGTTTCCTGTCTTGGTAATTTTGGCCATTCTAACTGGTGTAAGGTGATATCTCAATGTGGTTTTAATTTGAATCTCCCTGATGGCTAGTGATGATGAACATTTTTTCATGTGTCTGATAGCCATTTGTAGGTCTTCATTGGAGAAGTGTCTGTTCATATCTTCTGCCCATTTTTTTATATGATTGTCTGTTTTGTGTGTGTTGCGTTTGAGGAGTTCTTTATAGATCCTGGATATCAATCTTTTGTCTGTACTGTCATTTGCGAATATCTTCTCTCATTCCATGGGTTGCCTCTTTGTTTTCTTTTTTTTTTTCTTTTTTTAAATTTTATTTTTTATAAACATATATATTTATCCCCAGGGGTACAGGTCTGCCAATCGCCAGGTTTACACACTTCACAACACTCACCATAGCACATACCCTCCCCAATATCCATAACCCACACCCCCTCTCCCAACCCCCCTCCCCCCATCAACCCTCAGTTTGTTTTGTGAGATTAAGAGTCACTTATGGTTTGTCTCCCTCCCAATCCCATCTCGTTTCATTTACTCTTCTCCTACCCCCTTAACCCCCCATGTTGCATCTCTTCTCCCTCATATCAGGGAGATCATATGATAGTTGTCTTTCTCCGATTGACTTATTTCGCTAAGCATGATACCCTCTAGTTCCATCCACGTCGTCGCAAATGGCAAGATTTCATTTCTTTTGATGGCTGCATAGTATTCCATTGTGTATATATACCACATCTTCTTTATCCATTCGTCTGTTGATGGACATCTAGGTTCTTTCCATAGTTTGGCTATTGTAGACATTGCTGCTATAAACATTCGGGTGCAGGTGCCCCTTTGGATCACTACGTTTGTATCTTTAGGGTAAATACCCAGCAGTGCAATTGCAGGGTCATAGGGTAGTTCTATTTTCAACATTTTGAGGAACCTCCATGCTGTTTTCCAGAGTGGTTGCACCAGCTTGCATTCCCACCAACAGTGTAGGAGGGTTCCCCTTTCTCCGCATCCTCGCCAGCATCTGTCATTTCCTGACTTGTTAATTTTAGCCATTCTGACTGGTGTGAGGTGATATCTCATGGTGGTTTTGATTTGTATTTCCCTGATGCCGAGTGATATGGAGCACTTTTTCATGTGAAAAAGACGTTGGCCATCTGGATGTCTTCTTTGCAGAAATGTCTGTTCATGTCCTCTGCCCATTTCTTGATTGGATTATATGTTCTTTGGGTGCTGAGTTTGCTAAGTTCTTTATAGATTTTGGACACTAGCCCTTTATCTGATATGTCATTTGCAAATATCTTCTCCCATTCTGTCAGTTGTCTTTTGGTTTTGTTCACTGTTTCCTTTGCTGTGCAAAAGCTTTTGATCTTGATAAAATCCCAAAAGTTCATTTTTGCCCTTGCTTCCCTTGCCTTTGGTGATGTTCCTAGGAAGATGTTGCTGCGGCTGAGGTCGAAGAGGTTGCTGCCTGTGTTCTCCTCGAGGATTTTGATGGATTCCTTTCTCACACTGAGATCCTTCATCCATTTTGAGTCTATTTTCGTGTGTGGTGTAAGGAAATGATCCAATTTCATTTTTCTGCATGTGGCTGTCCAATTTTCCCAACACCATTTATTGAAGAGGCTGTCTTTTTTCCATTGGACATTCTTTCCTGCTTTGTCGAAGATGAGTTGACCATAGAGTTGATGGTCTATTTCTGGGCTCTCTATTCTGTTCCATTGATCTATGTGTCTGTTTTTGTGCCAGTACCATGCTGTCTTGATGATGACAGCTTTGTAATAGAGCTTGAAGTCCGGAATTGTGATGCCACCAACTTTGGCTTTCTTTTTCAATATTCCTTTGGCTACTCAAGGTCTTTTCTGGTTCCATATAAATTTTAGGATTATTTGTTCCATTTCTTTGAAAAAAATGGATGGTACTTTGATAGGAATTGCATTAAATGTGTAGATTGCTTTAGGTAGCATAGACATTTTCACAATATTTATTCTTCCAATCCAGGAGCATGGAACATTTTTCCATTTCTTTGTGTCTTCCTCAATTTCTTTCATGAGTACTTTATAGTTTTCTGAGTATAGATTCTTAGTCTCTTTGGTTAGGTTTATTCCTAGGTATCTTATAGTTTTGGGTGCAATTGTAAATGGGATGGACTCCTTAATTTCTCTTTCTTCTGTCTTGTTGTTGGTGTAGAGAAATGCAACTGATTTCTGTGCATTGATTTTATATCCTGACACTTGACTGAATTCCTGTACAAGTTCTAGCAGTTTTGGAGTGGAGTCTTTTGGGTTTTCCACATATAGTATCATATCATCTGTAAAGAGTGATAGTTTGACTTCTTCTTTGCCGATTTGGATGCCTTTAATTTCCTTTTGTTGTCTGATTGCTGAGGCTAGGACTTCTAGTACTATGTTGAATAGCAGTGGTGATAACGGACATCCCTGCCGTGTTCCTGACCTTAGCGAAAAAGCTTTCAGTTTTTCTCCATTGAGAATGATATTTGCGGTGGGTTTTTCATAGATGGCTTTGATAATATTGAGGTATGTGCCGTCTATCCCTACACTTTGAAGAGTTTTGATCAGGAAGGGATGCTGTACTTTGTCAAATGCTTTTTCAGCATCTATGGAGAGTATCATATGGTTCTTGTTCTTTCTTTTATTAATGTGTTGTATCACATTGATTGATTTGCGGATGTTGAACCAACCTTGCAGCCCTGGAATAAATCCCACTTGGTCGTGGTGAATAATCCTTTTAATGTACTGTTGAATCCTATTGGCTAGTATTTTGGCGAGAATTTTTGCATCTGTGTTCATCAAGGATATTGGTCTGTAGTTCTCTTTTGTGATGGGATCCTTGTCTGGTTTTGGGATCAAGGTGATGCTGGCCTCATAAAATGAGTTTGGAAGTTTTCCTTCTATTTCTATTTTTTGGAACAGTTTCAGGAGAATAGGAATTAGTTCTTCTTTAAATGTTTGGTAGAATTCCCCCGGGAAGCCATCTGGCCCTGGGCTTTCGTTTGTTTGGAGATTTTTGATGACTGTTTCAATCTCCTTACTGGTTATGGGTCTGTTCAGGCTTTCTATTTCTTCCTGTTTCAGTTGTGGTAGTTTATATGTCTCTAGGAATGCATCCATTTCTTCCAGATTGTCAAATTTGTTGGCGTAGAGTTGCTCATAGTATGTTCTTATAATTGTCTGTATTTCCTTGGTGTTCGTTGCGATCTCTCCTCTTTCATTCATGATTTTATTTATTTGGGTCCTTTCTCTTTTCTTTTTGATAAGTCTGGCCAGGGGTTTATCAATCTTATTAATTCTTTCAAAGAACCAGCTCCTAGTTTCGTTGATTTGTTCTATGTTTTTTTTTTTTTTTTTTTTGTTTCTATTTCATTGATTTCTGCTCTGATCTTTATGATTTCTCTTCTCCTGCTGGGTTTAGGGTTTCTTTCTTGTTCTTTCTCCAGCTCCTTTAGGTGTAGGGTTAGGTTGTGTACCTGAGACCTTTCTTGTTTCTTGAGAAAGCTTGTACCGCTATATATTTTCCTCTCAGGACTGCCTTTGTTGTGTCCCACAGATTCTGAACCATTGTGTTTTCATTATCATTTGTTTCCATAAATTTTTTCAATTCTTCTTTAATTTCCTGGTTGACCCATTCATTCTTTAGAAGGATGCTGTTTAGTCTCCATGTATTTGGGTTCTTTCCAAATTTCCTCTTGTGATTGAGTTCTAGCTTCAGAGCATTGTGGTCTGAAAATATGCAGGGAATGATCCCAATCTTTTGATACCGGTTGAGACTTGATTTAGGACCAAGAATGTTCCATGTGCACTAGAGAAGAATGTGTATTCTGTTGCTTTGGGATGAAATGTTCTGAATATATCTGTGATGTCCATCTGGTCCAGTGTGTCATTTAAGGCCTTGATTTCCTTGCTGATCTTTTGCTTGGATGATCTGTCCATTTCAGTGAGGGGAGTGTTAAAATCCCCTACTATGATTGTATTCTTGTCGATGTGTTTCTTTGATTTTGTTATTAATTGGTTTATATAGTTGGCTGCTCCCACGTTAGGGGCATAGATATTTAAAATTGTTAGATCTTCTTGTTGGACAGTTCCTTTGAGTATGATATAGTGTCCTTCCTCATCTCTTATTATAGTCTTTGGCTTAAAATCTAATTGATCTGATAGAAGGATTGCCACTCCTGCTTTCTTCTGATGTCCATTAGCATGGTAAATTCTTTTCCAACCCCTCACTTTAAACCTGGAGGTGTCTTCGGGTTTAAGATGAGTTTCTTGTAGGCAACATATAGATGGGTTTTGTTTTTTGATCCATTCTGATACCCTGTGTCTTTTGATTGGGGCATTTAGCCCATTAACATTCAGGGTAAGTATGGAGAGATATGAATTTAGTGCCATTGTATTGCCTGTAAGGTGACTGTTATTGTATATTGTCTCTGTTTCTTTCTGATCTACTACTTTGAGGGTCTCTCTTTGCTTAGAGGACCCCTTTCAATATTTCCTGTAGAGCTGGTTTGGTATTTGCAAATTCTTTCAGTTTTTGTTTGTCCTGGAAGCTTTTAATCTCTCCTTCTATTTTCAATGATAGCCTAGCTGGATATAGTATTCTTGGCTGCATGTTTTTCTCATTTAGTACTCTGAATATATCATGCCAGCTCTTTCTGGCCTGCCAGGTCTCTGTGGATAAGTCTGCTGCCAATCTAATATTTTTACCATTGTACGTTACAGACTTCTTTTCCCGGGCTGCTTTCAGGATCTTCTCTTTGTCACTAAGACTTGTAAATTTTACTCTTAGGTGACGGGGTGTGGACCTATTCTTATTGATTTTGAGGGGGGTTCTCTGAACCTCCTGGATTTTGATGCTTGTTCCCTTTGCCATATTGGGGAAATTCTCTCCAATAATTCTCTCCAACATATCTTCTGCTCCCCTCTCCGTTTCCTCTTCTTCTGGAATCCCAATTATTCTAATGTTGTTTCGTCTTATGGTGTCACTTATCTCTCAAATTCTCCCCTCGTGGTCCAGTAGCTGTTTGTCCCTCTTTTGCTCAGCTTCTTTATTCTCTGTCATTTGGTCTTCTATATCGCTAATTCTTTCTTCTGCCTCATTTATCCTAGCAGTGAGAGCCTCCATTTTTGATTGCACCTCATTAATAGCTTTTTTGATTTCAACTTGGTTAGATTTTAGTTCTTTTATTTCTCCAGAAAGGGCTTTTATATCTCCCGAGAGGGTTGCTTTAATATCTTCCATGCCTTTTTCAAGCCCGGCTAGAACCTTCAGAATCATCATTCTGAACTCTATATCTGACATATTACCAATATCTGTATTGATTAGGTCCCTAGCCTTTGGTACTTCTTCTTGTTCTTTTTTTTGTTGTGGATTTTTCCACCTTGTCATTTTGTCCAGATAAGAGTATATGAAGGATCAAGTAAAATACTAAAAGGGTGGCAACAACCCCAGGAAAATATGCTTTAGCCAAATCAGAAGAGATCCCAAATCGTGAGCGGGGAGAAAGGGGATAAAAAGGGGTTAAGAAAAAAAAAAAAAGAAACTATTAAAAAAAGAAAGCCGATAAAAAATATAAAAAGGAAAAAATATATATATATATTAGATAAACTATTTAAAAAACGTTAAAAAAGAAAACGGTAAACGTTAAAAAAATTTAGCAGAAGAAGAGAAAAAAAATTGAAAAAGAAAAAAAAATTAAATTAACTGCAAGGCTAAAGAATCATGGGGAGAAAGCCATGAGTTCCATGCTTTGCTTTCTTCTCTGGAATTCAGCCCCTCTCCTTGGTATTGAAACTGCACTCCTTGTTAGGTGAACTTGGTCCTGGCTGGGTTTCTCGTTGATCTTCTGGGGGAGGGGCTGTTGTAGTGATTCTCAAGCGTCTTTGCCCCAGGCGGAGTTGCACCGCCCTTACCCGGTGCCCGGCTGAGTAATCCGCTCGGGTTTGCTGGGTTTGCTTTCGGGAGCTTTTGTTCCCTGAGCGCTTTCCGTAGAGTTCTGGAAGACGGGAATAAAGATGGCGGCCTCCCGGTCTCCGGCCCGGAGGAGCCGAGAGCCCGGGGCCCCACTCCTCAGTGCACTCTCAGAGAACAGCGCCCAATGACTCCCATCACCCTGGCCTCCGGCCCTCTCCGAGCTGACCGAGCCTGCAACTGGTTCAAGGTAACCCCGAGCTGAGAGTCACTCCTCGGCTCTGTCTCTGTAGCTGGCTTCCCCGTTCTAATACCGGTAAGCTCTGCGACACTCAGACACCCCCGATCCTTCTGTGACCCTGTGGGACCTGAGGCCTCGCTGACCCCGCCTGGGCTTAACCCCAGTTAAGCCTCTGGAGCGATGTCCCTCAGCGGAACAGACTTTTAAAAGTCCCGGTTTTGTGCTCCGTTGGTCCGCCGCTTGCCGGGAGCCGGCCCCTCCCCCTGCGGTCTATCTTCCCGTCGCTTTGGATTCACTTCTCCGCCAGTCCTACCTTTCAGATAGTGGTTGATTTTCTGTTTCTGGAATTGCTGTTCTTCTCTTCAATCTCACGTTGGATTTGTAGGTGTTTGCAATCTTTAGATAAGCTATTTAGCTGATCTCCTGCTACCTGAAGTAGTCTCAGCTGCTACTTCTCCGCCATCTTGACTCCTCCCTCGCCTCTTTGTTTTCTTGACTGTTACCTTTGCTGTGCAGAAGCTTTTGATTTTGATGAAGTCCCAAAAGTTCATTTTTGCTTTTGTTTCCTTTGCCTTTGGAGACATATCTTGAAAGAAGTTGCTGTGGCTGATATTGAAGAGGTTACTGCCTATGTTCTCCTCTAGGATTCTGATGGATTCCTGTCTCACATTGAGGTCTTTTATCCATTTTGAGTTTATCTTTGTGTATGGTGTAAGAGAATGGTCGAGTTTCATTCTTCTACATATAGCTGTCCAGTTTTCCCAGCACCATTTATTGAAGAGACTGTCTTCTTCGACAAAACAGGAAAAAATGAGTGTCTTTTCAACAGTATTAGAGAAACTGAAGGTCTACAATAAAAAGAATAAAAAATTCTAACCCTTAACTTACCTTAACCTTAATACTAACCTTAACTTACCATACACAAAAATTAACCTGAAATGCATCACAGAGCTAAACATAATAGCCTGATTGCATATATTTGTCAAAATTCAGTAAACTGTACACTTGAAGTGGGTGAAGTTTACTGTATATAGATTTTACCTCAATGAAATTATTTTTTAATCAATTAGGAGACTTAGACTAAAACAAACAAATGTGTGGACACTCTATGTACCAAATTATAATCTGCTCCATTAGACAATCCCACATATACATCTCTGCAAATTGGAGCTCCCTACTTGGGGTTCTGACTCTGAGTACTGTGGGACAATACTCTAAATTCTTAGAAGCAGGGACTGAGAAAGAAAAAGGAAATTCTGAAAAAGAAAATTCACTGTAACAACTTAAAAATGTCTGATGTCCTGATAATGGGTCTTATTACAACACCTTTGATTTTATCTTGATCCTGCTCTCACATTTCACAGGTAGAACCCGGAATTTTATCTTTTTCCTCCAGCTGTTTCTTAGTTTTTTAATCCAGGCCAGCTGGAGCAATGCGAGTAAGAGGATTTCGTGTTCAAAGCCGTAACACCTGGGTGGAAATATTTTCTCTTAATTCTGCCTGGAACCTTAACAGGTCTTTCTAAATTTATTTCTACCTTCCCTTAACATAGCAAATTAAAGAAGCCAATGAATACTGTCAATATTCTTCTTGAAAACCTCCTTGGCAAGAGTCATAAGTTCATTAGGTCCTTTTTTGCCTTAAATTTTATAGTTTCCTGTATGGGATAATATTTCCACTCATAACACATGGGACCCTTCTCCCAATCTCCAATAGCAATTTCCACAATTCCTGAACATCTTCCATTAAGATCATCTTCAGCATGCTTCTAGACTCTACCTACAGCCTGGTCCCAAAGCTAATGCCATGTATCATCTATTTTTGTTATGGTAGCAGTATTTTATCTTTGTCAATTATCTAGTGCTACCTAACATATCTCCTAACAAACAGTGGCTTGAAACAATGATTTTTTTTTTTTAATTTCTTAATTTTTTAGATTAGTTGGTGGTTTGATCCATGCTGGGTTGACTGGAATCAATAAGGGAGCTTCATTCAGTCTGCAGCTTGGCTAGGGCTAGAAGAACTCATTACCCTCACTCACTCTTACCCTCAGTTCTCATCCCTCTGGTGGGTCTCTCCCTCGTCCCTCTTCCTTCCTCCCACTCCCTCTCTCAGTGCTCTCTCATTATTCAGTCGTCCAACTCACCTTATGTAATTGGTGGCTGCATTCCAGAAGAGCAAAAAAGGGAAGCAATCAAAACTCTTACTGGAACTGCGTCACTCCTGCCACATTTTATTGGCCAAAGCAACTCACAAGTTCAGGTTATAAAGAAGAACAGGAGAGAAACAGCATCCACTCCCTGATTTTGTAGAGCTTATTGAGGGTGCAGAAATGCAAGCACCCATCTTTGCAGCCAGCCTAGTATGCTATAGTGTCCTTGAACTTTGCAGATATGATAGGCCCAAAGATCCACTCTCAAGCCATTCCCTTTTTTTGTTTTGTTTTCTTTTAATTAGGTTTCTGTCTGGAGAGACTAAAGGAGTCCTGATTAATATGCATAAATGAAGTGAATATGTGAAAATTTGGCTAAGAGTAGAAAGTAAGGTTTAAAAAGGAAAAAAAAAAAATCCTGGAAAGGTACAAATGCTGAATGTGAGTTAATTATCTGGAATTTCCAGTTACAAGGAATGGTGTGCTTTCCATGGGATCATGGATTAAATCCCTAAGAAATGTTTGAAAGTACTTCATTCAGTCTTTTCCAAAGAATTCTGCAGGACCTTGTTTCTACAGAACGCTTTTAAGTGATTCCAGGGACAAATGAGTCCCACTGCTTAGATCAGGGCTCTTGACAGCCACGATGCACCGTGAATCGCAGAGCGTGACATGTGTCATAACTTCCACCAGACTCATTTTACCACAGGTTCTGAGCTTCAGCATCTTGAAAAGTGCTGTTCCGTGGGATACACTCTGTGGAATTTCAGTGTAGCTGAGCTCCTCACTTTACAAGTAGGGGTGAGATCAAAGGCTCAGCCAGTTTGAGTCACTTGCTTGGGCGAAGGAGGAGCAGAGCTTGGGGACTGTCTCGAAGTCTCTAGTTCCAAGTTCTATGATTCTCCACATGGCTTAGGTGTAGACAAGGTTAAAGTCACTAAACCAAGAGGCCATTACACCAATGAGGTTCCGGTGCCCCGCCTACACCAGCAAACCAAAATCTAAGCCTGCACGTGCCTTCGGGTTAAGAAATAACACGCTAAGGACACCCAGACCCCGGGGGGGTTGACGAGGCTCCAAGCTACAGCCAGTCAGTAAGTGCCTTACTTCGCTTCTGCCTTTTCCCTGTGAGTCTCTGTCCAGCTTCTGCTGGTGGAGCGTGTAACTAGTTTTGGTTTGGCACTGCCCGATTCAAATCGGTTTTGCTCAAACTCTTAAAAATGTTTAATGTGCTTCAGCTTATCTGTGAACAGCTCCGGTGACGGAGGAGAGGACGGAAAGGCCCCGAGCCCAAGGCTCCCCGGAGCGAGGAGCAACGAGGCGCAGGTACCTGCTCATCTCCTGCCGCCGCCGCGTCCTCGCGGTCCCTGGAGCAGGCGGGCAAGCCCCGCGCGCGGCCGGGTCCCAGCTCCGCAGCTCTGCGCGCGCAGCTTCCAGACTGGAGCGGCCCTTCCTGCGGACGGGTCCGGGAGCTGCAGCGGTCAGACCGGCCGCCTCGGAAACCGGACCCGGGCCGGGACGGAGTGGTTCCGACTCGGAAACCGGACCCGGGCCGGGACGGAGTGGTTCGGCTCGGAAACTGGACCCGGGCCGGGACGGAGTGGTTCTGACTCAGAAACCAGACCCGGTCCGCGGACAGAGTGGTTCTGACTCGGAAATCAGACCCGGTCAGGGGACGGAGTGGTTCCGACTTGGAAGCCAGATCCGGTCCGGGGACAGAGTGGTTCCGGCTCGGAAACAGGACCCGGCCCAGGGATGGAGTGGTTCGGCTCGGAAACCGGACCCGGGCCGGGACGGAGTGGTTCGGCTCGGAAGCCAGACCCGGTCCGCGGACAGAGTGGTTCTGACTCGGAAATCAGACCCGGTCCGCGGACAGAGTGGTTCTGGCTCGGAAATCAGACCCGGTCCGCGGACAGAGTGGTTCTGGCTCGGAAATCAGACCCGGTCCGCGGACAGAGTGGTTCTGACTCGGAAATCAGACCCGGTCAGGGGACGGAGTGGTTCCGACTCGGAAGCCAGACCCGGTCCGGGGACAGAGTGGTTCTGACTCGGAAATCAGACCCGGTCCGCGGACAGAGTGGTTCTGGCTCGGTAACTAGGCCCGGTTCGGGGACGGAGTGGTTCCGACTCCGAAGCCAGACCGGGTTGGGTTGGACTGGGTCTAAAACCGACCAGAGCTAGACTAGGTCCGACTCTGAAACCCGACGGAGCCCAGACTGGAGTGGTTCCCCCTCGGCCCCCAGACTGGGTCAGACGTAAGCTGGGCTGGGTCCCGCCTGAGGCCCTGGGTGAGGGGAATGTTGTTTTGTGGCCGAACAAGGTTAACCTTCGCACACACTGTGTTGAGTTACCGCGACCACCTTGGAGAACTTCTGACCGTCTCGGATGAGCTGATCCCCCAGCAGGTGCCCTAGAGACAAAGGGGTCTCAACCGGGCCCTCAGATTGACAAGAAGAAACATTGGTTATTATTGATCCTTTCTCCCCCAGGGACAGCTATAGCCTTCTTGTTTGTCTCATTGTTGGTGACAACAATGTTGTGTTGGCTTAGCAACCATCAGGATGGTGTCCCCAAAAATATGGCCGGACAGGAGTGTGGTTTCACTTATGTGTGGAATGTAAGGAATAGCACGGAGGACATTAGGAGAAGGAAGGGAAAAATGAAGGGGGAGAAATCGGAGTGGGAGATGAACCCCGAGAGGCTATGGGCTCTGGGAAACAATCTGAGGGTTTCAGGGGGGTGGGTGAGCCTGGTGATGGGTATTCAGGAGGGCACGGATTCCAGGGAGCACTGGGTATTATAGGCAAACAATGAGCCATGGAACACTACATCAAAAACTAATGATGCACTGTATGGTGACTAGCATAACATAATAAAATTTAAAAAGTGTGGCTTGCACTGCACTTGTAGCTAGATACAGCTGGACAGAAATGTGGGTGCACCAACAGTGTAAGAGGGTTCCCCTTTCTCCACATCCCCTCCAACACATGTTGTTTCCTGTCTTGGAAATTTTGGCCATTCTAAGTGGTGTAAGGTGGTATCTCAATGTGGTTTTAATTTGAATCTCCCTGATGGCTAGGGATGATGAACATTTTTTCATGTGTCTGATAGCCATTTGTATGTCTTCATTGGAAAAGTGTCTGTTCATATC
This sequence comes from Lutra lutra, assembly GCF_902655055.1. NCBI lineage: Eukaryota > Metazoa > Chordata > Mammalia > Carnivora > Mustelidae > Lutra > Lutra lutra. Next base: position 77,408,986 of record NC_062290.1, read on the forward strand.
TTCTGCCCATTTTTTTTATATGATTGTCTGTTTTGTGTGTGTTGAGTTTGAGGAGTTCTTTATAGATCCTGGATATCAACCTTTTGTCTGTACTGTCATTTGAAAATATCTTCTCCCATTCCGTGGGTTGTCTCTTTGTTTTGTTGACTGTTTCCTTTGCTGTGCAGAAGCTTTTGATTTTGATGAAGTCCCAAAAGTTCATTTTCGCTTTTGTTTCCTTTGCCTTTGGAGACATATCTTGAAAGAAGTTGCTGTGGCTGATGTCGAAGAGGTTACTGCCTATATTATCCTCTAGGATTCTGATGGATTCCTGTCTCACATTGAGGTCTTTATCCATTTTGAGTTTATCTTTGTGTACGGTGTAAGAGAATGGTCAAGTTTCATTCTTCTACATATAGCTGCCCAGTTTTCCCAGCACCATTTATTGAAGAGACTGTCTTTTTTCCACTGTATATTTTTTCCTGTTTTGTCGAAGATTATTTGACCATAGAGTTGAGGGTCCATATCTGGGCTCTCTACTCTGTTCCACTGGTATATGTGTCTGTTTTTATGCCAATACCATGCTGTCTTGGTGATCACAGTTGGTGGGAATGCAAGTTGGTACAGACACTTTGGAGAACAGTGTGGAGATTCCTCAAGAAATTAAAAATAGAGCTTCCCTATGAACCTGTCATTGCACTACTGGGTATTTACCCCAAAGATACAGATGTAGTGAAAAGAAGGGCCATCTGTACCCCAATGTTCATAGCACCAATGGCCACAGTCGCCAAACTGTGGAAAGAACCAAGATGCCCTTCAACGGACGAATGGATAAGGAAGATGTGGTCCATATACACTATGGAGTATTATGCCTCCATCAGAAAGGATGAATACCCAACTTTTGTAGCAACGTGGATGGGACTGGAAGAGATAATGCTGAGTGAAATAAGTCAAGCAGAGAGAGTCAATTATCATATGGTTTCACTTATTTGTGGAGCATAACAAATAGCATGGAGGACATGGGGAGATGGAGAGGAGAAGGGAGTTGAGGGAAATTGGAAGGGGAGGTGAACCATGAGAGACTATGGACTCTGAAAAACAATCTGATGGCTTTGAAGGGGCGGGGGGTGGGAGGTTGGGGGAACCAGGTGGTGGGTATTGGAGAGGGCACAGATTGCATGGAGTTCTGGGTGTGGTGCAAAAACAATGAATACTGTTACGCTGAAAATAAATTTAAAAAAATTAAAAAAAAAAAGAAATGTGGGTGCACTCCATTTGCAGTTAGGATCCTAACAATTATTGCAGCTCTCAGCACTACTGTCCAAGTCTTTGGGCATTTTAAATTACACAGGGAGCATTATAAAATAAGAGATGATGGTAAACCTCTTTGGGTCATATGTGTGTGGGTATGTGTGACTAATACTAAGTATTCCAAAAATTGTTTAAAGTTTGTAGAAATTTGCCAATACTGTCCCCATTCAGTTATTATCTTCGATTATTGTATGCCATGGAAATAATTACATTTCCTTATCAAATGAACTCTCATCAGATCTTTAACCATGACTATTTTGGGGAAAGTCTTTTTGTCATTTACCAACTCTTGTTATTTTACACTGATGCACTTGCAAGTGCCTCGTCTTCAGAGAGATTCATGGGAAGGACTCTGCTACGTACTCTAGAGTATAGGTTTCTGAAAACTTTAAGATCACAAAACTGAACTGGGTACAAATTTCCAGAACTAAAGGAAAACCTGGATTCAAGCAGAATAGGAATTTGAAATATGGAATTGAATGAACTGATAAGGATGATTATAATTTTGTTTTCACACATTTCTCTTTGAAATCCAGCTGGTTCCTTAGTGCTTCATTTTTCCAGATTATCTATGACTTACAGTAATTTCATAAAATATATCTCTGAAAACAGAACTGAAGCATTTCCTTTTTCTCCCTACTTAATCCCTCTAGAATTCAGACACTTATTGAGTATTCTTATTTTCATGGTAATATAATTATTTGCTTCTGTTTGGTAAGAATCTGTTCCCCCTATAACAGGACACAATTGGAAACATTGGTTGTATGACCAACACCTTGGCTGGAATGTCATATTTGAGAATATGCATAAAAGAAAATATAAGCAGACAGTCTTAAGGAACTTAAGTTTGACTTTATGGATCTGATAAAAACCCCTTGGGAAAACTGGCCTGGCATGTTGCTTACAAGTTTCCCAGGGACCTTCAGGTGAGTAAGTAAGGTCCCTTCCTGGAAGGCCCAGGAACGTCAGATTATCTGGGGACCTCAAGAAGAGAGGAATTCACCCAAACCTATGGGCATTCCATGCAGAGTCTGATGGTGAGTTCTGGCTTCAATTTCTTAGCCTGGAGAGGCTTTTAAAAGTCTAGTCTAGGGGCACCTGGGTGGCGCAGTAGTTAAGCGTCTGCCTTTGACCTGGGTCATGATCCCCATGTCCTGGGATTGAGCCCCACATTACGCTCCCTGCTTGGCGGGAAGCCTGCTTCTCCCTCTCCCACTCCCCCTGCTTGTGTTTTCTCTCTCTCTCTCTCTCTCTCTCTCTGTCAATTAAATAAATGAATAAAATCTTCTAAAAATTTTTTAAAAAATGAAAAAGAAGTCCAGTCTAAGATTCCTTATGAAAAGTTCCAGCAAAGCAGATTTAAAAAGAAGCTGTATGATCAGTCACTACTCTTGCTGCACTTATATAAATAATAAGGCCAAGTTTAATGAGACTAGACTTATTTTGCAAACAAAGTAATTTTAACTGTGATTATCTTTGATAGAAATGAGGATGATTGTTGAGGGAAAAAATTATGTTTTAGTAGAAAATTATAACACAACCTCGTGGATATGAGATTCTAGTCCTATTCATTGTCTTTGAGGTTTTTTTTATATATCTGTAAACCAATCTAGACCCTGAATTCTTCTAGTCTTCTCAAATATCTCATTACAAGTCTCCAGACTGAAGTTTCCAATTTTTCCCCACCCTTCTGATTTGGAATCACTAAGAACAAAGGCTGCCTTTGAACCTCCTTGGAATGGTTTGGCAGCCAAACTTCAGGGACTTGAGCCTTGCGTCCACATCCCCCAATTTAAAAGGGCTTCTCCAGACCCTTGGAGCTGCACACCAACTGGAAATCTAAAATTAAACTTGACTAGGGCGGTCAAACTTGACTAGGTCTGGGTCTTCCTACCCAGAAGCAGAAAGGATCTTGTAGTGGACAGCTCTCCTAGGATCATGGATCAAGATCTCATCTCTCATAGGAAGCCTTTATTCCTTTTTCCATTTTGCTACTTCCTTTACTCTGTTAATTCATAGACAGTGCTCCATAATTCTGACAACTATTTCTGTATCTACTGCTAAGGCCATTGCTGCACAACAGAAGTCCCTAGATTTTCTTGCTAAGCTGGTTTTACATAATAGAATGGCTTTATATTCCTTATTGGCTGAACAAGGATGAATCTGGGCTGAAGCAGATACCTCCTGCTGTACCTGGATCCACATGTCTGGTACTGTACCAAAGATAGGAAATGAAGAAGCAAGCTCCTTGGCTGAAACAGGCTGATGCCCTTTCAGGTACCTTCTTTGATTGATTTGATACCAACTGGTTTGGTCAATGGTGGCTCTGGCTACCCCAGGGGTACCTCAGTATTTTGGTTTTATCCCACTAATAGTTATCAGAAGAGTATCCTTGATGTGCAGTGTTCTCTCCAAGGTCTTAAATTCATGATCACAGCCATTAGATGGTCTCACTGCCCTTGGAGGAACAGAATCAACAATGAACAATGTTGTGAACAACAAAGATAGCTCTTCTGGGGATCTGACATCATAACCTACGAGTATCACAATGAGTGAGACAAGAGCAACTTAACTTTGATGGTAACTGAGTGATGCTCATAGGACATTTTCGTCAATCCCTCACACAGGAGAGGATGACCAAAAGGAGGGAATTGTTACATTAATTAAACAAGGAGGCCATTAGACTGATGTGGCTCTAAAGCTATGGTGACCAAGTAAGCAAACCAAAATCTAAGCCTGCAATTGCCTCAAGGGTAAGAAATGAAAACGCTAAAGACGACCTGTCACAGTCAACCATGCTCTATGCTAGAGCCAATCCTAATTACCTGACTTTGCTTCCATCTTTTCTTTATAAAAATTTCTCCCTAGTGCTCCCAATCACTTCCAGTTCAACACTGTCTCCTTTGAATTGATTTTTGCTCACCCTTAAAATTTGTGCTATGCCTCAGTTTATCTTTTAACAACACACACCCCAGAAGATTAATTTTTCCAGCTACTCTAAGTTCCTGTCTTTAGTCACCTTTTCCACACTCAGTTCATTCTGTAGGAGTCCACATCTGTGGCCTAGCAGAAAGGTAAATCCTGGGAGCTGACATATTAGGCACTGGGGGGTCAGACCTTAGTAACAGGTTTTCCCCATGGTTGGAAACGTCATCATAGGGTCATTAAGAAATATGTGAAATTGGCACTCTTTTATTATGGAAGGTCTTATAAGATAGATTTCTTTCTGGAGCTCATTCTAGTGCTTCATAGATCATTGCCTTCCTCACACTTTTTGGAAAAACCTCCATTGTACTAAACCAACCTCCAAAACGTCCATCCTTCTCCATGAAAACACATCTACGTGTGTTTTCCAGACAACCTAAGTTCTTTGGATGCATTCTCTTTGACCAACTTGGAGTTCTGGTCTTGTATGAAAACATTCCCCTCTTTCATGTTTTCCAGACAGTGTCTAATTGGAATGGAAACTAGGAGAGAACTGGGTGTTTGGTGAAGGAAATGACATGTGGCCCCCTTAGAACTAAGAGGTGATGTCACTTACTAAGGTGAATATTCTGTTGCCTAATGCCTTTATGACTAGGGATTAGTGAGGGGTGGTGAAGAGAGCACTGGACTGGGAGTCAGGAGGCCCAGATTCCAGTCCTGATGTAGCTGCTACCTCTCCGTTTGACCCTGAGTATATCATTGGCCCCCAACTTTGTTGGGTGCCTCATCCACACTGTAAGTCCTTCCCACCTGAGTTTGTTTTCACTGTGCTACAACTATCAACTAAAAATGTCTTCATGTAGATGTTAAAGGATATACAACTGGGATGGAAATTGTAAGGAACTGCAAAGAGTCAGCTTTCTACACAAATACTAGTTGATCTGTAAAAGGAAAGTTCTGTGGGAGAAACAAAGAAACAAACAAAAAAAGAAACAGAATCACTTAATTTTGCTTGGTGGGTCCGTTCATTCAAGAAAAGATTTGTGCAGGAGAGTGAAAGGAGTTGATTTACATTTTAAGAGATCTCTCTGGTGTCTGTATAGATAATTTATTATAGAGGACATTAGAAGGGACAGGGACAGAGGCCTGTTATAAGGCTAATCAAATAGTGCAGGTAAGAAATTACAGTAGATTGGACTATGGTGATAGCATTTGATATGCAAGCAATTTAGAGTAGATATTGAATGGAGAATTTTTATGACCTGGACTGCTTGTGGCTAGTGGAAAAAAAAAAAAAAAAAGATGAAACAAAGAATGAGGTATGGATTCTGGCTCTAATAATTGAGTTGGTTTTGTTTCCATTTTCTGAGATGGCAGAGGTTGGGAGCAGAATATGCTGATAATAGAATATGCAGGAAGTAGAATGGGAGTTAGGACTTTAGACATGTAAATTTTGCAATTTCCAGTGTAGATATCAAACAGAATGTTGACTATATAGATTTGGCTCCCAGAGAGGCTTGCTTAAGAGATGAAATTTGGGAGTGATAAGCATTAGATGATACTTGATAAGCTTCAGAGAGAGGGAGGTACCATATCAACCATATGAACTGACACTTAAAGAATGAGTTGGGGTTTACCGGTGATTGAGAATGTGGGCAAGGGGAGTACATGCAAAGAGGACTGGGTGAGAAAAAGGGCTGAAGGGGTCAGATCAAGGTCCCTGGGCTTTTCATGCCTGAGCTCAGATCACTGCATAGCACTTTCTGAAAACAACAACACTATCTTCTCTCTAGAATCATCCACTTGCCATCTTAGATCCCTGGACACTTGGTTTCAAAGTCGATAAAGGATTCCAGCTAAGAGTAGTTTGTTTAAGGATAATAATAGAGCCTACAGGCTCTATTTCTTTTTTTTCCTCAAACTAGAGAAAATTTCCTTTTTTTTTCTTTTTTTTTTTTTTTCCCTGACTAATATTGAATTCATTAGTGTTTGTCTTTTCCAAAGTCTGGCAACCTCATCGAGCACAATTCAGTTCAGACTTCAGTGTCACTACCCAAGAGACTAGGATAGATTATAAGCAATTTAGAGATCCCTTGTTGTACTTAATATGTCTTTGGCCAGGGATTTTGAGTTTATTTCTGAGCTTTTTCCTTTTAAATCAGTTCCAAAAATAAGGCAGTATATTCTTCTTTTAGATCCTGCCCAGCAGAAAGTGTTTTTGTAACACAAGCTTCAAGGGATCCTTTAGGCCAGTGTTACCTTATTTTAGCATCTCAGGGTGTTCTCACAATTGTCCTTCTCTCTTTCTGGGCAGCCACAGGGAGAGTCCAATTCAGTCCTATGTGGTGGTAGCATTTAGATCTCTGGTTATTTGCTGGGGACCTCCCTTAGAACACCTACCTATCATAACCAGCAACAGGGTATCAAATCTTGCTCACGTTGCCTCTCTTTCTTCTCTAATCTTCTGCCTTCCTCTTTTGCTCTTAAAGAGTCTCATGACTGTATTGGGCTCACTCAGATAATCTAGGATAATCTAGATGTAAGATTTCTAACTTCAGATTTTCCCACTACAGAAAAAAAAAAAATGCAGCTCAAGTCTGAATTCAGGTCTCCTAAGAGTGGAATGATGTGTTGAGACTAATGTGGTCTCTGTGACCAGGGACACATAGATTTGGAACCTTGTTTCTTCACACACTAGCCACTTGACATCGAGCAAATCAGTTTGTCTCTCTGAGCCACATTTTTCTCATCTGTAAAGTGAAAAGGATAGGACCCATGTTACAGAGGATTGGGGAATTTAATAAGATATGTCTTGAGAATTTAGCATAGGGATTATATTTTTTTAAAAATCCTAAAAGGGTTTGAGTTCTGAGTTCCCCTGTTGAATGGACAGGAAAAAAGGCTCAGAGAAGAGGAACATTTGGCATGAGCTCATATAGTGGGTTAGAGGCAAACCCCAGGCCAGATCACACAATGGCATGAGGATTTGGAGGGAGAGCAATTACAAGAACAAAACTCCACACCTGCTTTCTACAACATTCCACAACCAGCCCCCTGGAGGGCGGGGGGTCATCCTGCAAAGACTCTTGATTCCTTTCCACCTGGGCATCCCACAGGAATTGGAGGCTAAAAGGCGGGCATGCTTGCTTCATCTGACATGACACCTTTGGTCTTCCTCTGGCATTTTCAGTTATGAACTTCTGCCCTACAGCCCAATTGATGTCAGCTCACTTTGCATTAAATGCTTCCTACACGTTGAGCCATTCTGTATTTGCTTAGTAAAAATAGAGCCATCCAGCATCAATTCACACGAAATAATTTTCCACTTCATGTCAACTGAAAATCACCAATTTCCTGCTACAAGTGATGCTTAGTACAGGGAGGCACTTGGAATCATTACAAGTTCTCTTGGCATAGGCTGCTTGCCTTTGCACGACCAAATTTTCTACCTAGAGAGAATATGGATCAAAGCTCTATGTTCATGTAATTAAATACAAAGTTTAAACTATACCCCATCTTCCTATTAAGCTAGAATCTTATCACCACCAGAAGACAAAAAAATAGTCATTGAGTTTGTGACTCCCATGGGGTTAGGTCAGAACAGAATCGTTCATTCATCTGCTGAGCACATATAGACCTCCTATGTTTTAGACACTTTTGCAAATGCAAAGATAAATAAGATAAAGTCTCCTCTCTTAAAAGAATCTTATAGTCCAGTAGGGACAGTTAAATGTGTATGAAGTCAACTACAATAAAAGGCATATTTAACTATATGCAGCTGTTAAAATTATGTCTTAAACTATTGATATTCAGATATTTCCAACTGTGAAAAGTCTCCATTTGAGTGAAATTTCACAAAGTCCAGTAAGTAAAACTGATCATACGGGACTTGCTCTGTCTGAAGTGGGAACAAGAGACCTAGAGATGAGGCCACTAAGTACCTCCCACCCCCACCAACACATTATAGTTTCTCACAGAGCTCTTCAGAATACATTTAAAGGCAACTTCTTTACAATAGTCATCACTGACTTCTCGAAAGTACTGATCTGTAGGTACAAGTAGAAAGTAACTTTTCTTTTCATCATTACCTCTTTCACTTACTCTCTAGACTGATTTTTCCCTTCATACTCCTGGTTTGTATCTCAAGGGAATCTCATACTTTCTCTGATCCTTCTTAGACATTAATACATAATCTTGTTTCCTAGCTCAGCGTAGAACCCAAAGCCAACCTCAGCCAACTAAAAAATGTTCCCTTTCCCAAGCTTTGGTCCACATAACTGGAAAACCTAGGAACAGGTTAAAGACTTGTTGGCAACCCCTTCACGATTTCCCTGCCATGTTCTTCAATCCCTCTTCCCTGACTCCTTATGGAATGGAGAGGGAATTAGGGTGAGGTGATAGAGGAAAGACACAAAGGACATCTTACTTGCCTACCAGGACTGCCATAAACAGTTGTGTAGGTTACATATTGGATAAGGGTACCCAGCCAATAGAGCAAGAAATCTAGCTCACTGGGGAAACTATGTCCTCTGGTGTAGGGCTGCTTCCACTTGAGGGAAGGGGGCATTTTTGTAAATTATCACCTAATTGCTTTATCAGCTAGTTTTGTGCTGCCCCCAAAACAAGAGTGTGTCTTTTATAAAATGTTCACAAGGTGATATAGGGTTAGAGGTAACCATGTTGACCAGTTCAATTTAAAGCTGACATTGGACTGAATATAACTCATGTTCAAAGCCTGGCTTTTTCCTCTGTGGGGTGGTTTGGGAATTGCTAGGCATTCTCCCAATCTAGCCCCACCATCACCAGGAACCTCTCATCTGATGATTTCTGATTCCAATGCCCCTCTGGCTAAATATTTCTGACCATACCTTAGCTCTGCAATCTATCCCTCAAACTTACACAGATTGTCTCTGTTGGGTTTCCTCACCCTGCAGGCAGTCTTTGAGTAGAGAAGACACCTGAGGGCTTACTGCCTTGTCTGCCCCAGAGGACACATGTGCCTTTCCCCCATCATGGCAGAAAGTGGGACTCCAACAGCAATGCCCACTTCCAGCTGCCAAAGATTCCTTCAGCAAATGTTAGGCCTTTTCAGGCATTAGTCAGGTTCCAGTGTCCATATTCCCTAAAGTCCAGGGTATATATATGGTTCTTCAAATCCTCCTTCATGTGAATCTGCTCTAGGATTTCCTCTGTATCCACATGGGGGATAAGCCACATGGCAAAACTGATTCCACCCTCATACCCTGCCCTACATTAATATCTGGTAACTGATAATCTGCTGAGACTCAAAGTCATCAAAAAAGGCCCTGTACATGATGTTTAATGACATAGGTAAATTCTCATAAAATGATATAGGTAAATTCAACATAAAGTTGAAAATATGCATACATGTGTATATAGTTTGTGTGCTCATCTGTTTTAGTACCAAATAACATGGAGTAGGGGACGCTTGAGATCCTCTCATTTAAAATACGATTTGCATAGCACCTGTGAGGTTCACTTACAGGCTCTGAGACATAGGGTAGGAATTCTAGATGCCTTTGTATTAGTTTCCTATTGCTGCTATAACAAATTGCCACCATCATGGTGGCTTAAACAGCACAGGGTTATTATCTTAATATTCTGGAGGTCAGAAATTTGATAAAAGGGCTTACAGGACTAAAATCAAGTTGTCAGTGGAGCCATGATTGCTTCTGGAGGCTCTAGGAGAGAATCTGTCTCCTTCCCTTTTATAGTCTCTCAAGGCTGCCTATATTCCGTGACTCATGGCTCCATATCACTCCAGTCTCTGCTTCTGTCATTACATCTTTCCTCTGACCTTGACACTCCTATCTCCTATAAAGACTCATGCAATTTAATGGGACTTACACAGATAATCCAGGGTAAACTTGACACCTTGAAATCCTTATTAATCACATCTGAGAAGTCCCTTTTGATATGTTAGGTAATGTATTCACAGGTACTAGGAATTAGGCTGTCGTTGATGGTAGGCTATAATTCCACCCACCACACCGTCCTCCACAGTCTATTATTCCACCTAGCATGCCAGAGAGAGAGAATACAGACAATAGTAACCAATATGAGCACTTTCAAGTGTGAGCTTGGGTAAATCGCTTGCTTCCTCTCAGCCCTCAGTTTCTTCATTTATAAAATAGAGATAATAATAGTATCGGCTTCATACAGTTTTTATTAGTGCTAGATGAGTTCATATTTTCAAAATACTGAGAATAATGCTGGCTCATGGTAAGTGCAACGGGAGTGTTTTTAAGAAGTCACCGGGGAAGACACTACATTGCAAAGCAGACTTGGGGTCCAGCTGCTTCTTATTTGGCTGACACTGTGTTACATAGTCTAGGATTAATAGCAGCAGGGGCTTATTAACTTGATGGATGTTACTCAATCTCTGGAGTGGGTCTGATACGATAGTATATATGTTTGGTAATTTTTAAAGAAAATATTCTAACATTTAACAGTTCTCATGTACAATTATGGGTAATTTTTATATTTTTCTTCATACTTGATCTGTGTCCTATATTTTCTTCAACTAACCTATATATATACCAGTTCTAATCAGAGGAAAAATAGCTCATGCAATGTATATAAAATATATATTATAAAGGGATTAGAGTCTTTTTGGGTTCCTGGACTTAATTTCTAAGGAGTGGATGAGAGGGCTCTCTGGCACATCCGAGCAATGCTCCAACACCAGCTGGATGTCCCACAGTTCTGTTCAGTTCTGACACTGTCTGGAGATAGCATGGGATTCCACGGTTTGAGGGCTCAGTCCCACAGAACTGCCCCCCACCCCAATCCCCTCAGACCCCAGCCACAAACCTAGGTTATTACCTGTGCTTCTAATTGACTGGCTACATAGATTAGAGGTTCCCATGGCCTCCTCATCTGATTTGATCAATTTGCTAGAGTGGTTCACAGAATTCAGAGAAACATTATACTTACTAGATCACTGGTTTATTATTAAAAGATATAACTCAGGAGCAGCCAGAAGGAAGAGAAACAAAGAGCAAGTGTGGGAAAAGGGCACAGAGCTTCCATACCCTCTCAGAGAATACCACTCTCCCCAAGTCCACCAACCTGGAAGTTCTCCTAGTCCTTAGGAGGCTCATTGTGGATGCATGATTGATTAAATAATTGCCCCATGGCAAATAAACTCAATCTCCAATCTCTCTTCCTTCCCCCGAGGTCAGAGGGGTTGGTACTAAAAGTTTAAACCTTTTAATCACTTCTTGGTTCTCCAGGACACCAGCCCATATCCTTAGGTGTGGTTCCAGAGTCACCTAATTAACATAACCAAAGACATCTTTATTGCTTTGATCACCTGAGAAATTCCAAGGGTTTTAGGAGTTAACTGCCAGAAACAGAAACAGAGAACAAATATATATTTATTATGAATCACTACATCAGACAATGGTCTGAATGGGATTTTTGTTATTGGTATAATCAAGTGCTATGGGCAAATGAGGGAGAACAGTATGCCCCTATTAGGACTGGGGCCAGCATCAGAGATGTGCCTGAATTTAGTAGGACCCTGTGCTTAGTTTAGTGATCTGCCACTATGGTCTTGAGATTGCCAATCATTTCTGAATGAGGGGTCCTGCATTCTCATTTTATGAAAAAATTATGTAGCCAGTAGTGAAAAGGGGTTTGAGGGCGGAAGGCAATTGGGAACGGAGGCTCCATATACATAGTCAAGGAGAAATGATAACGCAACAGCCAGATCAACAGGGTTTCTTCTGCCTCACCTGTGCTTTCTATACCATGCCAAGCAGCGTGGTTCTCCTTGGTTCTGGCCACCAGCCCATATCCTTAGGTATGGTTCCAGAGTCACCTAGTTAACACAACCCAAGACATCTTTATTGCTCTTATCACCCAAGAAATTCCAAAGGTTTTAGGAGTTAAGTGCCAGAAACAGGGACAGAGAACAAATATATATATTTATTACAAATCACTACATCATCAGTCACTGGAGAAGGAGAAGTGCCCACACTGTTCAAGCCATATAAACAAAGCCAAGACAATAATCATAAGGAAACTTATGTTGTTCAAATCTGATCTAATTCCCTTACCTAATGGTTCTAAGAAACTGAAATCCAAAAAGAGAAAGTGACCTCCCCAAATGTCAAATGTTGATTTAATAGCAATTCTGAAGAGGAAAAGTCTGTGCCTAATCATCTGATTTGTACTTCAGAGCCCTTAAAAATTAAGTTCTTGGAATCATTGAAATACAAGAGTCTTCAAAAGTACTTTGGTGTTCCCTAGGGAAATGCAGTGTTTGCGGCCAATGATACCTTTTCCCCTTTTTATCTTGATACTGGAGACTGGGGGAGTTCTCAGCATCCGACCTCAATCGCCAGCCAGCACCAGGTTTTTTACTTTGCCCCTAGAAAGAATTCAAGGAGTCAGAGCAAAGTGTAGGAGCTTTACTGCAAAGCAAAGTATACACTCAAGGAGCACTCAAGCGAAAGTACACACTCAGGGCACTCAAAGAGGATTTGAGATGCGAGGCGTAGATGTGGGGTTTTGATCTTTGCGGGCAATTAGAATCAAGGGGTGGAATATTCATGTAGGGTTCTTTGAGTAAGTGGGTCTTCAAGGAACGCTGCGTACTATGGTGCATGCTCTCTGCTAGCTAGGCACTACTCTGCGCAGGCGCAGTCTGATTTATTTAGCGGATACTCCCTATATAGTCAGTATCTACTCAGTTGTCTAGTGCCCCCAGTGGAGGCATCATTTCTTCTCGGTCATTTGCAGGCTTTCGGGGGCTTGATGCTCTTCTGTGCTCTCTGTTTGAGCTACAACAGGACCCCTGTGTCCTTGAGAAACCGCAGAGCTATTACAGGGTTTACTCAGTTGTCACAACCACCCTGTCAGGTGTCAGGTTTATAGGTTTATTTCTGTTCCTTGTCCTTCTTCCTTCTGCAGTGACCCAACATTTACCTGTGCTACCTGCCTCATTCTGACAGTGGCAATCAAATGAAATGAACATGTGGGGAACATCCTGGAAGAAGAAATACAAAACAGGAACTTGCAGCCCTTCACTGGTGCAGATGAGAAGGACTGACTTGCACTGTCCACACTGCTTGCCTTGTGCAGTGTTCCACATGCCAACCAATATGGTCTCTTTGAAATACAAACATTTTTGGGCCCCTGGGTGGCACAGTCAGTTAAGCCTCCAACTCTTGGTTTTGGCTCAGGTCGTGATCTTGGGTGGTGAGGGGAGCCCTGTGTTGGGATCCATACTCACTCAGCATAGAGTCTGCTTAGAACCTTCTCTCCCTCTTCCCCTCCATGCCGCACCCGTGTGTGCATTCTCTCTCTCTCTCTCTCTCAAATAAATAAATCTTTAAAAAAAAAAAAAAGAAAGAAAGAAATGCAAATGTTTTATGGTCAGCTTCAACCCTGGCATAGCAGATTCCTTGTGGAGCTAACTAAGCATGTGAGAACAACATGGTCACTGAGATCAGATGGGCTAGAATTCAAATAATGCCTCTACCACCTTCAAACTGTGTAAGCTGGGACAAATCATTTAGCTCTTTGTGCCTTGGTTTTAAGATTTATAAAAAGAACAGAATGGTAAATGAACATACAGGATTCTGGATGAGAGACTGTATAGTAACATGTTAAGAGCACATGCTCTGAAGTTGGACAATGGAGTCTAAAAATTGGCTCCTCTTCTTAATAGCTGTGACTTTGAGTGGGTTACTTAAATCTCCAGGATAAACAGGAGTATGATTATGATCATACATATCTTATGGGTCATTGTGCAGATTAAATGAAATAATGTATCTAATGCTCTTGACTAAGCACTGGGCTCCCAGTAAGGGTTCCATGAATACTAGTTATGTGAAGCATGGGTAGATGCTTGATAAACCAATGGGAAATAAAATGAGAAGGAAAAAAAAAAAAAAGAAATTTGGGGGGGCGCCTGGGTGGCTCAGTGGGTTAAGCCGCTGCCTTCGGCTCAGGTCGTGATCTCAGGGTCCTGGGATCGAGTCCCACATCGGGCTCTCTGCTCAGCAAGAAGCCTGCTTCCCTTCCTCTCTCTCTCTCTCTCTGCCTTCCTCTCCGTCTACTTGTGATCTCTCTCTGTCAAATAAATAAATAAAATCTTTAAAAAAAAAAAAAAGAAAGAAATTTGGCCAAAGTATAGTCCCACAAAATGGTATGTCTCCTCTATGACAATGGTTTCTGAACCTAGTGAATTTCCACTCTTGGGGTAGAAGCAGAGAAGGCAGACCAGATTAGGATAATTGTTTTCCTTGGAAGCTGAGAAAATCAGTTTGCCTCTAGCACCTCTAATTACTGCAACTTCAGTGCACTCCCCAAATCCCACTGAAATAAGGATTGGAACTTAAAAGCTGCAGGAGAAGAAAAGGGAAAACTGAGGAGGGGAGCCAAAGTGCTTCAGGCTTTCATGGATCCTGTCTTGCCATCTCCCCACCCCGTCTTTGGCCCGTGCCTCTGCAAGCTTCCTTTCTTTCAGTACCTATCAGGGGAAATAGTCTTTGTCTCTGCAGCTGGCTCTGGGAAGCTTTTCTTTACTCTTCTTTCTTCTTTTGGCAAGTCCAGGGGAAGAGGGAAGAGCATGCTGAGGCACTGAGAAGGAGAGAAGACTTAGGGCTGGACTGACAATACCCACAATACTGCTCCTCAGCAGGGTTCTCACCAACTCTGTAACTGCCTCTTTACCTATTTGTGTTTTCACCAGGTAGTAGGGTGGGAATCTAGGCCCCAGTCAAGACTGTGAGCGATCTGACTTGGCACAAATGTAGGCCCACCAATCGCTTTGAACTTCAGTTTTAACATTTGTGAAATGGGATAAGATGTGAAAATACATGGCACCATCCTCCAAAAAAAGCTTTTTCTCCTCTGCCTCATTCTCTTTCGTCTTCTCCTTTTCCTCCACCTTCTCTTTCTCCTTGTCCTTTTTGATCCCCATCATTCTTCTTTCATTCTCTGTCTCTGTTATTCAAAGTCAGGGGTCATATTTTAGTCAACTCCAGCTCCCCTAGCATCTTAAAAATAGAAGGTGCTAAATGGATATTTAAATAATGAAGAAAGAATTAAACCCCTCCCCTATACTTTCTCCACCTATTAGAAAGTACTCTCTTATCTGTGTTCTTACCAATGGTTACTAGCTAGTAAAATGCAAAATTCCAAGTAAATAGGGGATCATATAAACCTAGAACAACGCACACAGTGGCCTCAAGTCTACCTCTGGCTTTAGAGAAAGGCAGGGAAGGCTCAAAGAGGAGTAGGGATTTATCCATGGTCCTTACAGGAATCCCCCATCCGTCTCTCTCTGTGCCACAATACCTCCTTCTATGCAGGTGAGTCTCCTGATTGCACCATGCCTATAGCCATTCATTACATGAAAAAAATGTTTAACAGAACTTATAATGTTTCAAGTAGGCATGGCACTAGACACAGGCCAATTATGGGTAAAAACAGGCCAGATTTTTACTGTTATTGAGCAAACATATAGCTCCTGGAAGAGACTGCTGTTTACTAAAAATATGTATACCCTACTCTACACCCTACAACATTCATGAATGGATATTTTGTTTTAAAAAACCATAACATGCTTCAAAGGGAAACTGTAGGATGCTATGAGAGAGGGGAGAAAAGTGGAAACTATTAAATGGGGTTACTGAGGAAAGCATCTTTCATGGAATGACTTTAAAGAAGAAACCCAAAGATTAAAGAATGTTCTTAAAAGTAAATTCTGCTAGTCCTTAGCACTGTGGCTTATATAATGGAGTGACCTCTCTGTTCTCCTTCCTTCATGTAAGGCTTTCCTATTCTCTAAGTCCTAGAACAAGGACACCTAAGCCTGCACTTTCTAAAAAAGATCCAGGTTTCCCTGCAAGGAGAGATTTTGATCATTTCAATTCATATTCAGCAAACACTGAATCATCTTTATCAGAGATGGTTGACTCCATTTGCCAAGGCAGATCCTTTATATCTGATGAAATAGGACCGTGTTTATCTGGCTAACATTTGTTGAAGTATATTGGATTTGTATGAGCTGAGGTCTGGTCTGAGAAGTTCCCAAGCAACCTATTACCTGATTGCATCATGATATATATGTCACCAGACATTATATACTGGAACAATAAACCTTGCTGAAAATGTGAAATCTTAAGAGATTAAAAATGAAAGAATGAAGAGAAAAGAACAGTGGGTTTGAAGGTGGAAGACATAAATTTAGATTCTACTTCTATTTCTTAATGACTAAGAACAGCAACAAGAAGAATATAATGCGTAGGCTTCATGGAGCTCTGAGTATACTTTAGGCATTCTGCTAAGAGTTATATGTGCATTACCATGTTTTTTCTTCTAGCAATCCTACTAAGTGGGGCGTTTTACAGACAAGAGAACTGAGACTTGGGGAAGGTAAGTTACTTTCCCAAGGTAAAACACTTAAGGGCTAATGAATGCAGAGTTCAGGCTGGGTGGTTTAATTCCAGAACTGACACTACCTATTCATCTCAAGTGCAGAACAATCTTAAGAAGTCATTTAGCTATAGTTTCCACCAATTTTTCCTTCTTTTTTTAAAAAAATAATTATTGATTAATTGATTGATTGATTTATGTGAGAGAGAGAGAGTGGAGGGTGGGGAATCTCTCAAGCAGACTCCCTGCTGAGTGCAGAGCCCAATGTTGGGCTCCATCTCACAACTATGAGATCATGACTTGAGCAGAAATCAAGATTCCTATGTCCAATCGACTGAGCCAACCAGGTGGCCCAATTTTTCTGACCTAAAATAACAAGGGGAATGGGTACAGTCAACAACTTCTAAAGTTTCAAAGGGCCTCTTCTTCCTGTTCTTTTCCTGCCTTGAGGGATCAAGAGAGGCTTCCTGGAAGAGAAGTCTGAAAGACCTGGAATTTGGAGAACTTCTGTCCCCTGGGCTCCTTTACTTCATTCAACCCCTCATCCTGCAATTCTTTGATTATTTATAGGAGATATTCCCAAAGCAGGGCAGCTCCATACTCTGCCTTGCAGATTACAAAGAGATAAATAACACATTCCTCATTCTCTTACTCGCTGGGGAAATTGGGGGCTGTGTTTACATCGCTTCCTCGGTATTTATCCTCCTGCTGGCTGTTCCATCCCCTCTATTTCATGTTGTTATTTTACTTCCATTAGGGGAGCAGAAAAAACATGAGAAGCCATTCTGATCCACCCCAATCCTCAGAGGGCATTGCTCGGTCAAAGTCAGCATCCTCTGCCTTGTAATTTTCCCTACAAACATCTCATTCAAGAGGCATTTTCCTCCCTCTGAGTACTAATGTCCTGATGATGATAAAAATAAATAAATATCACACACACACACATACACACACACACATCAAAACAAAACAGAAGGGAAAAAAAGAGAGAGAACAGAAAATCAATTGCACGCTTGGTTCATTTCATGTTTATATCCTTCTCTATTTCCTCCCAGGGCTCCAGAGAATTGCCTAGTTAGCAGTTAGGAAGGGCTGGCTGGGTCACTGCAGTTTTAATGTGGCATGCCTGTATTCCGTGGCTTTTCTTCTTTGGGAAGGGGCTGGACTTTATTAAGAAACCTCCTGAACATATGAGCTCCGTTATTTATCCACCAGGTCCATGGAGACATTGATGCAGTCCATTTTGTATGGGGAACTGACAGGATTATTTGTTATTTTTCAGTATTTTTCCGGAAATGGAGGTTTTGCTTTAAGAAAATCCTGTGGTTGGCCAAAAACAGTTTTGATCACTGGAGTCCTTATTTGGTTAAGTTTTCTTTGCCCTGCCTCTTCGCTGAAGAACAACCTACACTAAGCATGTAACTGTGTGTCAAGTGTTATGCCAAGCATTTTCCCTGTGTCATTCCGTTTAATTAAAAAAAGAAAAAGTGTTGAAGAAATCAGTAGAGTTCTAATTCCACAGATGGGGAAACTGGAACTCAGAGTATAAATATGATTCTGATTGGGAGATTGTAAGAAGTCTTTGTTAATGGGTATAGATTTATTTCCCTGTGATATGTTTTAAAAGGCAGTGTGGTCCAGCTCACATCACAGGATTTTAGGATACTAGATTTGAGTTCCTTACAAAATGTGAGGGCTTAAGAAAAAATAGGAACCTTTCTGAGTTTTATTTTCCTCCCCTCTGTGGTATAAAAGAGAATGTATGAAATTTGGACACAGAGATCACAGACAGAAATTCTGGCTCCACCATTTACTAATGCTATGTCTTAGGTTAGCTTTCCCAAGAGCAATGTCTGGAATGAGGATTCCTGCACATGCTACTTATTAAGGAAATGCTCCCAGGAGACACTGATAAGGGAGAAGCAGGAGAAGGATGGAATGAAATCAAGCAAGGGTGTGATTTCATGTGAAGTCCCCATCTCAGCCTGATCCCATAGGGAGATCTGGAGCATGTTACTTCTCAGAGTTTGTCCTGATTCAAGGCAAAGGAACTGGGTTTTCACACTGCTGCACCCGCCTCTCATTGGTAAGAGCCACTTGGGAAGGATGTGAACTCCCAGTACTTTGAGCTCTCTGCTTGTACTGGGCAGTGGCCAGAGATAAGGTAGATGTCAGAAGATCTGGGTGGGGCACTCTGAGATTCTGGGTATGACATTTTCCTTTTCTATTTTATTTCCCTGTCTTTAAATTCATTGGCTAGATTCTATGATTTCAATTTGTATAATTGTAACATCTGTAAAAAAAAAAAAAAAAGTACCTTTTTTTTTTTTCATTAGAACTTAAGATTCTTGGACCAGAGATCTTTATTTTATTCAGTAATGTAGCTCATTCTCCCACAAGACTGGCTAGCTATAGATGGATCTAAATGAAGAGCTACCAAAAGAATGAATGGTGAAGAAATGGGTATTCACTAAGTGTTGGATAAGGGTTGTATTCATGACTGACTATCACATGAATCTGATTATTATGTTATTGAAATAATCTGTATCCTTACAATATGCTCGCCACACATACCATAATCTATAATCACTGGAGAGACACCAACGGATCCAGATACTGAAAAGTAACTTTAATGAAAAATGACACTGAAACATATGGAGATATTTCCTTAAAGAAGGAGATAACCTAGACCAGGGTGTAACTTCCCAGTCCCCAAGCTCCCCACAGGAACAGAATGCTAGAAATGATATCACTGCTTAGAATGAAGATTACACACACAGGTATAAGTCCCCTTTTCCATTTTTATGGGGTTTTATGTCCTAAGTGCCTCCCTGTCATCTTGGAGACTTGGCTAAGCAATGGCCCCCTTATTGGGTGTAAGAAACTGGAATTGGTAATGACCTGGACTCCATAGATATGGATGTAAGCATCATGTTGGTTTGTAGAATTTATTTGTATAACCAGCATTTAACCCTTAGGCTGAGAGAGTAATATAAAAGTATTTTCCTAAACAAAAGAAGACAGTTACAAAAAACACATACTGTATGATGTATTTATATGAAATGTTTCAAGCAGGCAAATCTGCAGAGACAAAAAGTGGATCAGTGGGTTGGGGAGGAATGGAGGGGTGATTACTAATGGATATAAGATTTTGGGGGACATGTTAAACATGTTCTAAAACTAGCTTATAATGATGGTTGCACAACTCTGTAAATATACTAAAAATCATTGATTTATATACTTTAAACAGGTTAACTTTATGGCATATAAAATATATCTCAGTACTGCTATTTAAAATCACCAATGAAGTATCCAGAATGTATAATATAGAGAAATGAAAATCTCTGAGAGAGTATGCCTTCATCTCAGATCCCACTGGATTGTCCCAGAAAAAAACTCATTGAAAATGAGCTCATAGTTTTAATTACAAAGCACACAATACAATAATTCAATGTGCAAGAGTCAGCAGACATACCAAACCAAAAGGTTAAGTCCCCAAGATCTTTATTAGTTAGTCAACCTCTCTGAGTCTGTTTTGACCTGCATATTAATGGGGGGAATAACAGTCCCTATCTTTTACTATTTATCATAAGGATTAAGTGAATATTAACATGTCAATCATTGAAAATAGTGCCTGACACAGAAATATGCTGTATAAGCATGATATATAGGTGTTAAATATTAGTAAATATTGGCAATAATAGGTAATAAATAGATAATATTAAGTGTAATTAACTATCCACAACAAAAACAAACTAACAAAAAGGACTGGACTAAAAAATGGAAATTGACACATAGACATGTAATCATAATTCACAAGTGACATAAACATAGTTGGAACACATGTGGAAGGATGTATGACTTCACAGGAAAATAATTCAATGCACCTTCAATTTAAAAATATATGTTATTTTATTTTATGAGATTGGCAAAGATTAAAATATTTTTTGTGTAGTGCCCTGAGATTGGTAAGGAGGAATGGGATTGGACTTCATCCCCCATACACAGCTGGAGAGTGTGTAAAATGGAGCAAACCCTTCTAATGAATATTTGGACAAGTTTACCAAAAAGCATTTCATATCATTATGAAATCTCCTATTAGATTTTTTTCAACCAAGAGCCAAGGACAAGAGAGATAAGCTTTCTCTAAAGGAAAAATAACACAGAGCATGTAAAGGTATTTATATAAAAAGGAAGTAATAGTGTACTTTGGACTGGGATGTCACTTCCCAGGCTCCACAAGGACAGACTAGCATGAGTGATGTGTTTCTCAAGAGGAGAAACGTAAGTGTAGTCCGCCTTTAACAGAAGCACAGAATTGTGAGAGCTCTGACTTGAAGTCTAAATTTCCATCCCTGAGCCGGCCCAAATCCTTCTGTCCAGATCACCTGGGGTGATTTAATCCCAACCGTACATTACCAAGACCCCAACAATAGCCTCACCCACCCTCCTCTGGCAGCCGCACTGTAAACTTATCGGATCATCATCTGGATCTCAGTTCTTTCTTTGGTTTTGTGTTTCTTATGCATTTCTCTTACTTTCTTGTGAATTCAGCTATGCATTTAAAAGAAACTCTCATATTAATTATATCTAGGATTTCAATGTGTTGTGTTGCTGTGGATCTTCTCAATTCTCTAGCCCACCCTATGGCCAAAATCAAAAATTTGCTTTGAAAATGATCTATACATTTGCCAAGTCTCATGACCCTATGGTTCTAAGAGACAAACCTGGAGTCACATGTAAAGGCCTCTTTGACAATAAGCATGAGATGGGTGCCTGGGTGGTTCAGTCAGTTAAGTGTCTGCCTTATCCCGTTGGTTCCCCAGGACTGGGATCAAGCATAGGGCTCCTTGCTCAGTGGAGAGCCTGCTTCTCCCTCTCCTCCCCACTCATGCTCTCTCTCGCTGCTGTCTCTGCCTCTAAATAAATAAATAAATAAATAAGCATGAGAGAACAAGGGGACTCTACATTTGGCCAAGCACTGGGACACTGCAGATTTTCATCTCTTTCTGTGGCTCTCTCTCTTTTTTTTTTTTAATTTATTTATTTGACAGACAGAGAGCACTAGTAGTCAGAGAGGCAGGCAGAGAGAGACGGGGGGAAGCAGGCTCCCCGCCGAAGCAGAGAACCCGATGTGGGACTTGATCCCAGGATCACAACTTGAGCAGAAGGCAGCGGATTAACCCACTGAGCCACCCAGGCGCCCTTTCTGTGGCTCTCTAAATAGTCCTCTACTGCTGTCTTGTCTTGGGTTCTATGTGCACATACCTAGGACTAATCACACTATCTGATAGATCCTGTCAGTTTGCAAGTCCATCTCTCCTAGATGACTATTGCCTTTCTCGTAGCCTGCAAGCTCTCTTCTTTAAAACTATATCCCAGTTCCTAGAACAACATCTCCCATACAGTATGTGCTCTGTGCATGCTTATAGAAATCATTAGTGACTTTCTTCTTAGAAATATATCTAAGAGAAGGAAGTAAAGAGAAGAGCAGAGAAGAGAAGAAGAGAAGAGAGGAGAAGAGAAGAGAAGAGAAGAGAAGAGAAGAGAAGAGAAGGTCTTAGGTGAAATGCTTTGGATCAATTGGAATAAATGATGCATTGTTTATTTCATGAGTATTAATTGAACACCTAATATAGCTGTAGCCACTTTCTATGTCCTGAAAGGTAAGTATAATTTCTTTGATGGAATAGCTGTTTTTGTCAGGATGTCTTTTTGGTTTTTTAAAATATTTTATTTATTTATTAGACAGAGATCACAAGTAGGCAGAGAAGCAGGCAGAGAGAGAGGAAGGGAAGAAGGCTCTCTGCTGAGCAGAGAACCCAACGCAGGACTCAATTCTAGGACCCTGAGATCATGACCTGAGCTGAAGGCAGAGGCTTTAACCCACTGAGCCACTCAGGCACCCCTGTCAGGATGTCTCTTAAATTCCATTTTAACAGGAAGAATTTCTCTCTCTCTCTCTTTCTCTCTCTCTGTGTGCGTGTGTGTGTGTGTGTGTGTGTGTGTGTGTGTGTGTCTGTTGGGGGGAGGAAGAAAGGGAGGCAGGGAGGGAGGGAGAAGATTTCTCCCATGTAAATGGTTAACATGTTTTATATATGAGCTGAAGGCAAATGCTTCAGTATAGTAGCAGAAACATCTGCTAGACAAGCCTGCCCAAGGTAGATATTTTCTAGCTATGTAAACTTCAGCAAGTTATTTCCTTTTACTAAGTATCAATTTTCTTCTACATGCCTTCCATAGTTGTTAGGAGAATTGAGCATTATAAATAATGTCTATAAAATACCTGGCCCATAGTAGGTCCTCAATAAATCATAGCTGTGCTGTTATATCATGCCATGGGAATCCTTTTCAAATGTGAGAGTTACCTCCCTTACTGAATCTGTTTTTCAAGTTCAGGGCCTATATATTTGTTTTCTTTAAGGTAGGGCACAATGTGACTTCTTGTTACTGGTTCTAATCCTGTGAAATGCATACTGCAACAGGTAATTATGCCAGTTAGGACAAGACAAGATCAAGCTTGCATATTTTCTTTAGACATCAAGTAAGCATGAAGTAAACCTCCTTTATTGGCATTTCCAAAACAGAGTCAGCAGTGGAAATATAGATAGTGCCATAATGTTGATGCCTTGAGGTTCCTTAAAATGCAAACCTACTTGATACGGCAAAAAGTCAACCACATTGGTTACTATGAAAACCTCAGGATGTCCAGACAAGCCCTAGGGCATCAAGGGCTGGGGTATCTCACTGTCTCCTGTCTCTAAATGGGTAGCATCTCAGAGAGACTTTTTACCACATTACCACATTACTCTCATCTGGTGCCAAGAATGTGTTAGGAAAGCCAACAGGAAGTGAAAACTAGCCAATTTATAAAATTTTCTCATGCTTCTCTTATTTCCCAATGTATGCTTTCATTGATCTCTTAAAGCTCTCGAGGCTGGAATGGAGAACAATAGCCTCGGGCAATACATGGTCTGACCTTTGCAGAGGTCTTTCCTTCTGCCTTCTCCGGTCGAAACCGAGGGTCAGATTCCCATGAGTTAGCAGCACAAACATAGAGGAATCTCATCCATAGCTCTCATGTCCACTTACTGAGAAGAAGCTTGGAAAGGGGTGGTAGGAGACTATCAGACTTGGAGTTCTACCACCTATGAGCCTAGAGGTCTTAGGGGCATCATTTTTATATCCCTAAGCCTCCATTTCTAATCAATAAAATGGAGTTAATGTCTGGCTTATAGGATTGAAGTTAGAATCCCCTGAGAAACATTTGTATTTGTAAATGTGAAATGCCTCTACATTTGGGAGGCTTTTGCTTTTTGCCACATCTCTATCACTAAAGGGAAATGAAACACCCTCCCTTCTTTCAAGCTACTGTCATTTCCGACATTGTCTTATCCACAATATGGGCAAAAGACTAGGGAAAAAGGACTATAAAAATGTCCTTTATTGCAGAAAGGGAGAGAGATAGAAAGGGGGAAGGAAAGGGATAGGTTTATTCTAAGGAGTTGGCTTATGTGAATGTGGAGCCCCCTTACGTCTACAATCCATAAAGCAAGCTGGCAGACTAGAAGTTCAGATAAGAATTGATATTGATGTTGCAGTCTTGAGTTCAAATTTTGCAGAACAGCAAGCTGGAAACTGAGGCAGGACTTTTATGTTGCAGTCTTGAGGATAATGCCTGTTTTGGAAAATCTCAGTCTTTCTTCTTAAGGCCTTCATTTGATTATATGAGGCCCACCTATGTTATAGAGAATAATTTACTTTATTGAAAGTCTAGTAATTTACAGTTTAACTAGATCTAAAAAATACCTTCATAGGTATTCCTATCCAGACTGGTGTTGACCAAATAAATAGGTACTGTAGCCCAGCCAAGTTGACACATAAAATTTACCAGGATAGCACCAAAGACTGTAGAATTTCCAAATGGAAAGGACTAGGTCATGGTTTGAAAGAAAGGACTAGGTTGTGGTTTGGAAACATGAAGACTTAGGGAGCACATGACCTCTGGTCTCTAATGTCCAAAGGGCAATTGTTGAGCTAGACTTGCTTTTCCGAGATCACTGAAGGCCCAACATGACCAAGAAGTACTGCTCCAGAGAGACCCACTCTGGTTGAAAATAAGGAAGAATGTTCTGTCAGTAATATGTGTTGGACTCTAGTTGTTCCGTTTCAATGGAAGCTTTCAAATTAAAGCTGAGCTGTTTCACTTATGAACTCTGCAGTGGGATGGAATTTTATATCAGATGGGCAGATCCAGGTAGCATCCAAGGCCTTTCTAAAGGATAGAATTCTATGATATTAGATAGCTATTCTGAATCATTTGGAGCAATTTTCAAAATGCAGTTTATTATTATGTGAGGCACTTCCTCTTATGAGGCTACAAACTACTTTCTTTCAAGAAGTAAATGTGAACATCTCATTTAGTTAGTGTTTTACTTTTCCCTGTAGGCATATTTTTCATAGGTGCTGATTCCTATCTGACATAAGACTGATTTTAGGCTGATTGTTTTCTCAATATTATGGCACAGCAAGGTTGGAGAAAGTAAAGTATGACATTATAGTCTTGAATTAGCATTCTCTTTCTTTAGTGTACTGATACACTCACCATACAAGCTTGAAACTTGCTAACTGGAATTGTTGTAATCACTCTTCAAAGTAACACATTCAAGTGTCTGGGAGACAAATAAATATGATTATCTACCCATGTATTTCAGGTTTCCCTAAGTTTCATAGTGTATCATTTCTATTTTGTCTTGACTTGTTCTCTGATCTTAAACAAGTTAGCTTCTCCATCTCTCAGTATCCCAATCTGTAAAATGGGTGTGTTGGGTTTATTTGATCACTCAGATTTTCAGGTTCTTTCTAGCTTTTACCTTTGGTGATACTAATCCCTAGTTATCTTCAGAAATCTTTTAGAATTCTACTAAAGCTTAAGATATGGCACTGTTGATAAACTCCTCTATTATCTGGGATTTATCAATATTTTCTTCTTGCATACCAAATGTGTTAGAGTACTAGAGCTTCTCAGATAGGTATTAGCCCAGAGCTCAATCATGGCATCATAAAGAATCCTTCTATGTTCTGTTATTAAAAAAAAAATACATTTAGCAGAACCTGCCCTATTTTCTCCTCAATTAAAAGGTATTTAGAGGTGCAGTTGTTTCCCTGGGTTGTGATCTGATTAGAAAAATTATTCCTAAGTACTCCCATGTGATGACTCTATATACATTCATTCTCTTTTCATGCTGTTTGTCTTCTGCTATGGATGTCCCTTTGTGAGGTTCATGTATTCTTATTATTTTCCAGGTTTTAAATTCTTATTTCCAGGGTAGAGTTACAAAAGAGGAAACAATTGAAAACATCTGCTCTGCTTTCGGACACTAGGCAGGCACCTCCATCATGTGCCTTTCTACTGCTGGATAATTAGCTACAACCAGAGGTAGAATTGTTTTTCCTTTGACTGGGATTCTCTTCTTAGTAGTGAATAAAGGAAAGGCAGTGGATGGTGCTTTCTTTTCTCGCCCACTGAATGGATTTTGCTGTCTGTCACTCTGATTAGGAACACCTATCCCATGGCAGGACCGGAGCGGCAGAAATATTGATTAGTTGAACACTCTAAAGCCTCTCTTTGTTTTCACAAATTTGAGCTGTCTTTGGAGCAGTGTAATAACAGATTTTGTCTATATTGCCATGAGGGGAATTAAAAAGAGAGAGAGAAAGAGAAGAAAAGAGCTGCTCCTATCATGAGTTCCTCAAGTGATTAAAGGGTGTAGATGAAAAAGAAAAAAAAAAGCCTACATGTCAGTTATTGAATGTTGAGCATGCAACCATAGACTATTAAAGCTGGAAAGAGTGGGAACTTCTAGTCCAGATATAGTCATACATTAATGTATCTTGGAGGAATAAATTGGTATAATATTATTAACAACACACATCATTTATTGAGTACTTACTATTTCAGGTACCATGGAAAGCATTCCACGAAGTTGAACTCAATTATCCTAAGTTTCAGAGTTTTTTTTTTTTAATTTTTATTTCTTTATTGTGTGTGTGTGTGTGTGTGTGTGTGTGTGTGTAAACAAGCTGTGAGACCAGGGCTATACAATTAAAAAGTAAAGTCTCAGGATCCATACTCCATTCTGGCTGGATACCAAAATCAGTGCCCCTACCTAATGCACTACAGACAGACCAGGGACAAACATTTCTGGGTTGAGTAGCAATTCTACAACTGATTTGCCCTGAACTTTGGGCAAAATATTTCCTCCTTAATTTTCTTTCCTATAAGATAATAAAAACTGCCTAATGGGTGGTTTCTGGAATCAAATTGATAACACTGAAATTCTGGTTTTAATATATGTTGGGTCCTCATGAAATTGCTGGCAATTCCTCCTTCTGGAGATATTCAAATGACAGGTATTGGTAGATATTTTAGAGGACATTGCTACTCTCTGTGTATGGAGGAGGTGAGGTGCATAAGACGACATTTCTGATGTCTTCCAACCTAGAGCTTCCATGATGCTGTGAGTCATTTGCTCAGGGTATGCACTGCCTGCATCCCAGTTCAGGAATCTTGCTCCAGCTTCAGTGGGTTAAGCCTCTGCCTTCAGCTCAGGTCATGATCTCAGGGTCCTGGGATTGAGTCCCGCATCGGGCTCTCTGCTAGGCGGTGAGCCTGCTTCCTCCCCCCTCTCTCTCTACTTGTGATCTCTCTCTGTTAAATAAATAAAATTAAAAAAAAAAAGTAAGAGCTGGGGGTGGGCTTATGGGGCTAGAGTTAGAGACAGGAGGCAAAAAGATCAAAGTTGGTTGATACTATGAAGTAAAGGGTTAGGTAAAAATCTAGTGGTGGAACAACTAAAAATATTTTTAGTTAACTGCAAACTGTTATTACCTTTGGATGTCATTTGCTTTGTTAACTGTTTTTAAAAAATATTTATTTATTTATTTATTTGAGGTGGGGAGGGGCACAGGGAGAGGGGAAGAGAGTCTTTTTTTTTTAAAGATTTTTTTTTTTTAATTTATTTGACAGAGAGAGAGAGAGATCACAAGTAGGCAGAGAGGCAGGCAGAGAGAGAGAGAGGAGGAAGCAGGCTCCCTGCCGAGCAGAGAGCCCGATGCGGGGCTCGATCCCAGGACCTGGGATCAGACCTGAGCTGAAGGCAGAGGCCTTAACCCACTGAGCCACCCAGGCACCCCGGGGAAGAGAGTCTTAAGCAGACTCTGCACTGAGCTTAGAGCCCGACACAGGCAGGGCTCGATCTCATGATCCTGAGATCATGACCTGAGCCAAACCAAGAATTGGCTCCTTAACTCACTGTGCCACCCAGGTGGCCCATTTTCTTTTAAGATTTATTTATCTCTTTGAGTGAGAGAGAGTGGGAGATTTTGCTACCTTTCAAATATATCTTTGTCTTTCCCCCAGATTGTTAAGTACCAGACTTGGGAGGGACTTATGTAATGGTGTTTGGGGCTAAATAAAAACAATTGTGTTAACAAGATGTAGAACAAAGAAGCACTTATCACTGAAGTCAAGAGACAAGAGTTGATATTGAGAACAAAATCTTGTTAGGAACTAACCAAAATCTTGGAATTGGCTTTGGATTGGATTATAAATCCAGAGGCTGAAATAAATATAATCAAAATTTCAAGATTCAGAGAGGCCCTGACCAACATGTGGGCCACAATTCAATAGGAGGTGCTGGGTAGAATGACTGCTAACTGAACTCATCTCTTCTCACCCTGTAATATTTCTATGAAAAGCAGAAAACCCTAGTCTGTACCTAGATGGGAGCTGCCATGTGACAATATCCACGTGCCTTGGATTGAAATGGGATTGAACCCCTCCCAATGTGCCTAGCACTGTGTCATTTAATCCTTGAGAGTATCTAGTGGTGAAAGAGATTTAAGACGACAGGCAAGTTTATTGTTCTGTTCCCCCAAATCATTCCCACGTCCATCCTGACCACTATAAATGTGTGTCTGGCACGTTGCATTCCACTGTGGTTGAAAAACGCTTCCGGGGTCTGTAGTATATTCCCCTTCCTCATGTTTCCATTACTCAGGGAACATTTTCAAAAGATGAGATCTGCTCGATTTTCAAATAGTTTCCAGTGGGATGTGGCAGTGTGCCACCTCATTTGATTCACTTAAAATTAGACTAGAGTGAGGAATCCCAGTGTCCCGCTGGGAGCAGTTCTGTACCAGTGGGAATATAGGAGGGGAGATGTGCCCATTTGCTGCTTAAATATAAGAAGGGCTCTCCGTCATTGCCTCATATCTCCCCAAATCTGATGATTGTCATTTCAAGCACTGACCCTTTCAGTGTGAGCACAATATTATTTTGAGTCTCTCCTTCCCTCTTCCACCTCTCACCTAGGGTTAGCATTGTAAATTCATTGGTGTTAATTCTAGCAGAATTGGAGAGCACTTACTAGGTGGAAAAAAGTCACTGTAAATTCATGCCCTATTCCCCAGAAGTCAACTCTAAGTTATATGTGCTAAAGAATTAAAAAGACATTGCAGATGGCATGTCATTCAGGGTTTGTTAATCAGCTTGGGCCACCATAACAAAATACCATAAATTAGGTGACTTAAATAACACAGATTAATTTTATCACATCTCTGGATGCTGGAAGCCCAAGATCAGGATACCAGCATGGTCGGGTCCTCATGGTAAGCGCTCTCTTCCTGGCTTGCTGATAGCCACCTTCTCGCACATGTCCTCACATGATAGGGAGAGAGAGAAGGTTCTCCTTCTCTTTTTAAAAGGCCACAGCCTCTTCAAACCCTTCAGATTGTTTTTCAGAGTCCATAGTCTTTCATTGTTCACCTCCCCTTCCAATTTCCCCCAACTCCCTTCTCCTAACAAGAGGTGGGGGGGGTGGGAGGTTGGGGGAACCAGGTGGTGGGTATTAGAGAGGGCACAGATTGCATGGAGCACTGGGTGTGGTACAAAAACAATGAATACTGTTATGTTGAAAATAAATTAAAAAAATGATTAAAAAAAAAAAACAGTAGTGTGAAGGAACCAGAGAAAGAAGGTTTAAACCCTACACAGAACTTTCTTTTTACTAGTTATGTGACCCTGCATAAACTCCATAGTCCTCATTGTCAATACTCCTATCTGTAATTTATGTAGAATTTCTCCCTTATAGGTTAGAAGTATTTTTACAATACACAGGTATAGAAGATACTATAATAAGTACCAATCTACTTACCACCCATCTAAGAAACAAGAACTTAGAAATACCAAAGATTCTGTAGAATCTTCGCCAATCAATCCCCTTCCCCTTATCCCCAGGAACAAGATTTAGATTCATTTTGTGCAGATCATTCCCATATATATGTTTTTAATTTTACTACATGTGTATAATTTCTTAAACAATATTTTCTTTTCTATAGGTCATGGTTTATTTATTTTAATGTTATTAGAATATGGAAGTAAGCATTTTTGTACATTATGTCTCCTTGTGAATATGTGTAAGAATTTTGAGCAGGAACATCATCATGCATAGAATTGGCGAGTTGTAGGCTATGCATGACTTGCAACTTTAGTGACATTTGTCAGGTTGTTCTCCACATTTTTTGCAACAATTTATATTCCCACCACAATACATGAGAACTCCTATTGTTCTACATGCTCACCAACATTTGGTTTAGAATGTAAAATGATATGCATCAATACTTTATTTTCTAAAAATTTGACATAAATACTGAAGTATTATTGACTTACAATAAACTGCATATTTTTAAAATATACCATTTGTTAAGTTTTCATAAATAAATATGTATATATAAATGTATATATGTTTGGTGTGTGTGTGTGTATTGTTTGTGTGTATATACACACATGCAAATATACCTATGAAACAATCACCCTGATTAGATAATGAGTATATTTATTGCCCCAAACATTTCCCTAATTTTACTCTGTAAGCCCTCCTTCCTCATTTCTCTGTGCCCCACCACTGTGCCCAGGCAACCACTGATCTATTTTATGACACTATAGTTTAGTTGGAATTTTCTAAAATTTTGTATAAATGAAGTAACACTATGCATTTGGGGGGCATGCCTGGCTTGTTCACTCAGTTTGATTATCTGGAGTTTTACCTTTTTGTAGTCTGAATACTCATCCCCTTTTATTGTGGAATGATATTTCATTGTCTGGATAGACCACAGTTTGTTACACATCAACTATGGATAGACATTTGGGTTATTTCCAGGTTTTCATTACTATAAATAAATTTGCTATAAACAAAAAAATTAAAAAATTTAAAAAAAGGCCACAGCCCTATTAGATTAGAGATCCACCTTTATGACCTTATTTAACCTTAATTACTTCTAAAAGACCATATCTCCAGATACAATCACATTGAAAGATAGGGCTTCAACACATAAATTTGGGAAGGTTGGAGGAAGACAAAATTCAGTCCATAGCACTGAAATTTCCAACATTTTCTTTATTTAATTTCCCAATCCTCAGAGATAGGTCCCCAAAGAGTAATCAAATTTGGTTTAGATTTCCCAAGGATTTCCATGTCTATATACTAGGAGAGAATTTGGACTAATTTGTCTGAAAGGGTAAATTTAGTGACCCGATTTGTTCTTTTCATGTGCCTATTTATAGGTCGGAAAGAATTCAATCTTTGGAGAGAGCAGATTGAGTTCCAATCTTGGTAATATTACTGAATTGCTTTATGACCTCAGCTTTTTCCATCTGTAAAATGAGGTCTTCTCCCTACATTCCTTCCCACCCAGTTATTCTAGGGATCCAAGATGTATGGATTGGCATTGTGTTCCTTTTGGCATAGACATTTGCTAACAAAATCCAAAGGATGCTCCAAGCTCATTGAGTCTACATTTTCACTGCCCTCATGATGAAGATAATGGAATAGAGCGGACTTAAGCAGAATATTGGAATCAGACTTTCTGAGGAGAAGTAGCAGAAGGACACTGAACCAAAATCTAGAAGTGAAATTGAGGGCCACCAGGTGAAAAGATTCATGGGTCAAAAGTGGCAGTTCTTGGAATGCTTGTCCTGTCTACTGGTTCATATCACGGTGCTTGGTACCGAGGAGGAACAGAGGAGCTATAATCTAGTAGTTCAGTAAAGGAGAGAATATTAATACAATCTTTATTAACCAACAAGTTAAGTATAAGACACTTATGAGCACTTCACATTTATTATAACAATCAACTTAATTTTAGCAATAAACTTTGGAGTATCATCTGTATTCTTAGATTCCAGAAGGAGAAAATAACACTTAGGTTAAAACAAATTGTCCACAGTCACATGGCTGGGAGGAACAGAGGTCCGATTCCAAACAGGGCCATTGACCTTGGATCACCTAATGACTGCTCCACTTTGCCTTAGCAGGAAAACCGAGACTTTGGTAACATAGTCTATGTGTTCTCCAACAGACAGTATTTCAAGAGGACAAAGATTAGTGCAACCTTTTACCTCCAGCATTTGTGCAGTGTAAAAAATACTTCCATGTAGAAAATACAGGATGATAACAAACACCAAATAGGGATGCTCAAACCTGACAGAATTAGACGCATTTCAAGGAGGAAACAAAGGGGAGAATATGGGAAATGCAATGGGAGAAGAGGGATGGGGAGAAATTCGAGGCCACAAGTAAAGGGCTTATCCTAAAAGTGTCTGACACTCTTTGTTACTCCAAGATCCCCAAGGACCATATTTATTCAAAAGTACTTTCTGAGTACCATAACAGTTATCTGTGCCATAACATGCTCATCAAATTCTAATTACCTGTTTATTCATCTGTCTTTACCAATGGCGAATTCCTTGAGAACATGGCTCTTTCCTTATCTATTTTTGTATGCCTCGTACCTAGCATAGAGTAAATGTCGAATGCTTGTTGAGTGCCCATTGCTTGTGGGTTCACTAAATACATGTAGGATTCCTGACCACTAACTGGGTATTTGTCTTGGATTTACCATTTAATCTCGTCCAGTCAATGTTTCCTTGTCACTCCATATGCACCAGGGAGCTATGCTGAGTGTCAGAGGGGTGAATAAGTCCCAATACACTGCTTTCCAGGAGCCTCACCATCTGGTGTGGGTGGTGTAGAAATCTGTAAAGTAATTGAGGCTCAGTATCTCCATCTGTAAAATGGGGGTGAGGAAACCCCTTGCAGCTGCTAGGCTGAAATTGGAGTAATTGTATTTGTGAGCTATTGCCCTTCAGTATCACAATCCAATGTTTACATAGCTTCAATGACTGTCTACTCCTGTTCTCCAGTTTTATATTTCCAGGTTATTCAGTACTTGGAAACATTAAAAATAGGTTTTTTAATTCCCTTAACATCTCTAGTGCATAATCTTTCATGTAATAGAGCATATAGTTGAAATTAACACACACGTATCTGCACATTTGTTCAAAAAAGAAATACAGTAAACCAGACACTAACGAAATTAACTGCCTAGTGGGTGGGTAGGGAAGAATGTGAGAATAGGAATGGACTGGAAGGAATGAAGGCCAAGTGACCTTTTTTGAGTCTACCTGTTTGTAAAGTTCTGACTTTCAGAGCAATGATAGTGAATCACATACCAAATACATGCATACATAACAACCAGGATTTGGGAGGGAGGGAAATCTCTAGTGGAATATAAGCAGTGACAAATTAACTGCATTAAAAATAGATAATATCAGGGAAGCCTGGGTGGCTCAATCAGTTAAGTATCTGACTCTTGGTTTCAGCTCAGGTCATGATCTCATGGTCACAGGATCAAGCCCCACATCAGGCTCCTTGCTCAGTGTGGGGTCTGCTCCAGATTCCTTCTTCTTCCCTTCTGCCCCTCCCCACTCCAGTGTTCTCTCTCTCTCTCTCTCTCAAGTAAATAAAAATCTTAATAAATAAATAAATAAATAAATAAATAAATAAATAAATAAAATCAGGGGTGCCCTGGCTGGCTCAGTCAGTAGAGCATGCCCCACATTGGGCATGGAGCTTACTTAAAAAATAATAAATAAATAGATAAATAAATAATTAAATAAATAAAATCACACCAAAGGAGTTGAGGAGGATAAGAACTCCAACCTAAATAATTTTGCAAAAGCAGTATTTTCATTATAAATTGCAAAGCAGATGACAAAAGGAACTGCACACAGTACTGTAGTTGGTGTAGTTGGTGTGTAGTTACCACAGACTCGGTAATGCACACATGCATACATAATTCCATGTGTATCTATATAGATAAACTGATGTGGAAATAGATAAAGGTATGTATATGTATGCTTACTTGTATTTTCAAGCTCTGTCTGCTGGGAAGTCCTGGAAGCAATGATATCAAACTCCCAGTGAGCATACCTGCAGCCCCAAACAGTTTCCAAATGCCATTCCTTAATAAGACAGACACAGACTCCTTGTGAAAATGAATGATTACAAGATTAGGACAGGGAGTATACAAGATGAGCCTCAGACAACTTATGGTTCCAGAAACTAAAAGAATCCTTCAGGAATGATAAGGGCATGGAAAAAGGATATAAAAGCCAACTGGAAGGAGCTTCCAGTGGCTAATTTCATGACAAACAATAAAATTTTAAAATGATGCTAATGGATTTTAACCCACAAAATAAAGAAAATGTTTATTGTTCCATACTGATTTAAACAAGTAATCCAATGAATTACTGAGTGGAGGGGACAGAAAGCTATTTCTTTAGTAGAATTCCAATTAGTAAACGAAGACGCAGAGATGAACATCATCTCTTGGCGAACACCACAACAATAATTATTGAAGCAAGATTAATCAGTAGGAACTAAAGTCTATGGGAGAAGGTATGATGAGAACCAGGATGTTTGTATAGTCTCAGAGTATTTTCCCTCAAGATACTCAGCAAACACCAGGGAGAAAATACTGACTTTACATTGGTAAACCTGCAGAAATGCCTAATCAACAATCAAAATCAAGTGGCTAGCACTGAACTGTGTAGACACCATTTACTTCCTAATATGGCACAATGAAATGGACACAGCATCATTTTTATGATGGTTTTGACAAAAATGCATCATCTGAATTTAATTACGAAGGAACAGCAGATGACAGACAGACATACTGAATAACTGACCTGTGTTCTTCCAATGTCATCAGTGGAAAAAACAAACAAACAAAAAAATACTGAGGACTTGTCCTGGATTGGGGGACACTAAGGACACATGACAGCCAAAAGTAACATGTAATCCAGGATTGGATCATGTACCTGAGAAAGGACATCTGTCACATATGGTCTGTAGGTCAGTTAATAGAATTGCAGCTGTGTTAATGTCATAGTTTTAATAATTGCTCCAAGGTTATGTAAGGTGTTAGCTTCTGGAAAAGTCTGCTAAAAGGTATACAGGAACATTTTGTACTCTTTTTTTCAACTTTTTTGTAAGCCTCGTTTAAAAAAAAAAAAAAAAAAGAATAGATGCTTCATTCATGCCACTAGGTCCCTGAAGTTAGAAAAAAAGTGGTCATAAGATCTTTTGCCAGAATCCTAAGGGAATATTTTGCTGTCCCTATAATTCAGTGCGATTATCTGTCTTATTTCCTCAGAATCACAGAACCAGAAAATTCACCTTTAGAATCCCGGGGTGACAAAAACAACAGAACCCCAACACACGGTGCCAAACGCTATGCCGCCCACCTTATTTATGTCCTGTGTTACTCATAATTTTGCATCATTCTTTTCATGTACTCTACCTTGTACCGTCATTTTAATTCTGTTTTATAGAAAGAGGCCCAAACCAGTTCATTCCTGCTTCTGAACACTGAGAGCAAACAGCTTAATTGGAAATTGCTGTTTTTCTTCTCCCTAAGATGGTAAAAATCATTTTCCATTTCTTCAGGCAGTTGAGAGTCACTGCCCTCCAGGAAATGAAGAACGTTCCTCTGGACTGTATTTTTCTACATGCTATAAAATTAATTAGTTTTGTTTCATTCCAGGGTTGAGGTAGGGATAGCAGAGGAGAAATGCATTAGGGCAAGGGAGTAAATAACATACAAACCTATAAGATGTTTTGAAAGGTTGCCAGAAACCAGGTGAATAATTGATGATGCTCTGAACCAAACATATCTTTCCTAGTGAAATAGTTGTTAATGACAAAATGAATTGCAAGCTCTCACCCTCTTTTTGTCTCTTACACACACACACACACACACACACACACACACGCACGGGAGTCTGTTTTATCAAACCCTTCTTACAGGTAAGAGACTCACCCTATTGTTACTCATCCATTCAGAGTGTCCTGAAAGTCAGACCTGTTCACCCTATCACTGTTCCCCAAGCCCACTGCCTTGGCCTTAGTCTTGGCCACATTTACTTGCATGTAATCTTATGCACCTGGTCTCCCTGCCCAAGTCTGCAGGAACTACTGCCCCCTGTATAGAGTTTTTCCCGCTTTGCTTGCTCTGTTCAAAAGAACAAATCTGCTCTGCCCTCAATACTTGCCTATGAACAACAGCCTTCCTGTTTCTTTTTTTTTTCTTTTCAGTGTTCCAGAATCCATTGTTTATGCACCACACCCAATGTTCCATACAATACATGCCCTCCACAATACCCACCACCAGGCTCATGTTTCTAAATCTGTAGTACAAGGCTTTCCAAAGTTGGTCTTCTGACTTAATTTTCACTGGACACTACAGCAAGCCTGAGTGTCTTTTCATTAAATTAATGTTCATTCACTGAATGTGCCTGACAGTGCTCACTGCCCTTCGTCCACAGACCCTCTCACACCTGGAATGAATGTCCTTTGCCCTCATCCATCTCAGCCCTCAAACTTCTCAGAGAAGTTTGACCTCTCATGCCCATGGAAGTGCTATCTCTTTCTTGAAACCATCCCCAAATTTGTGAGTGAACATTCATGATTCTTTTTCTCTCCACATTGTACTTTTTCAGTTATTCTCCTAGTAACTTGTCTCCGATTATTTTTGTGGCCAATTGTCTCTACTCCTTGCCTGGAAAACTCTCCAAAGTAGGGTGTGTGTATTTTACTATTCTTCTTAGGAATGTAGAGGTAAAGTTGAAGAAGATAAGTGGAAGATAATAAGAAATGTGGGGTTCCATATATACATATAGATATGGATATGGATATAGGTATAGATATCTTATGAATGGTTCAGTAATACAGAAAATCTACTTCTGTGGAACATAGCATGCCACCGTGATTCTGGAAAAATGTGCTGCTCTGTATATATTTTCATAGTGTTCTCTTACAACATCTTTTCTGCATCATTAATTCTCTAAACCCACTAGGCAGAGGGGGTTTGGCTCATCCCATTTTTCTGATGAGAAAACCGGGAGTTGGGCGGAGATCAGTCCTAGCCAGGGACAGTGAGGACTTGCTGAAAGTCAGGTGACAGCTGGAAGCCAGAAGAGACAGCCGAGACAGCCATAGAGAAGGAGTAATGGGGGTACAACAGACTTGGGGATCTATATACGACTTTCCAGTCCCAGCCCTCTCATCTAGGAGCTCAGTGGTCTTGGGTAAGCTGGTTTTCCAGGCATTCCTGTTTATAGATCTACAGATGGAATTTCTAGGACTGCCTGCACGCAAAAAAACAACTCCTTAAGACACATGATTTGGTGTGCTGTGTCCACAGTGGAAACCCCATTCAGCTAGCCTAAGAGGTCCCAGAAGTGTCTGAACTGTTAGAGATTTGATCCTCTGCATTGCTCTTTGCCTGTCAAGAGACTACTCGGTTGTGTTTGTGGTCAACATGCAAGTCATGAAGAATGAGCATTGCTGAGGTCTCAGAAGACAGTCTAGAGCATTGGTTAAGAACACAATGTTTGGGGCCAGACTGCCTGGGTTTGTGCTTCAGCTCCAACCCCACACTAGCTGTGTGGCCTTAGGAAAGTTGCTTACCTTCCCCATGCCTCACTCTTCCCATCTGCAAAATGGTAAGCACAGTATTTACTTCATAGGACCACTTGAGGATCTGTGAGGTGGATCTCTGAGAATAGCGCCTCTCGTAATGCTATTTTTACTCCTGTGCCAACCACTCAGGCTCCTGGGAGGATAAATGAGAACAGTTTGTCAACTTTGAAGTACTGATGGAAAATAAAGGCTTAGTAGAACTAGTATGCTTTTCTCTCTAAAACTGGGGGGAAAAATGTGCCCTCTTGTTCCAAAATCCTTCTGGGATCATAAGCTAAAAAACCCAAAGAACTATTCATACCATTTATGGGACATA
Organism: Lutra lutra; assembly: GCF_902655055.1. NCBI lineage: Eukaryota > Metazoa > Chordata > Mammalia > Carnivora > Mustelidae > Lutra > Lutra lutra. Next base: position 77,446,816 of record NC_062290.1, read on the forward strand.
ATTTTCTTCTAAGACATTTTCAAAGTTAAATTTATAGTAAACTTTCTCCAAAATGTCTTTTGTTGGAAGGGATTTGTGGACCTGGGCTTTTGAATACTTTTATTTTTATTTTTATTTAATTTAATTTAATTTATTTTATTCTGTTCTATTATTTTATTTTTTCAGTGTTCCAAGAGTCATTATTTATGCACCACACCCAGTTCTCCATGCAATACGTGGCCTCCTTAATACCCATCACCAGACCCTCCCAACTTCCCTTTTCCTCCCCTCAAAACACTCAGTTTGTTGAATACTTTGTTTTAAATATCCCCTCCTTCCAAAAATAGGCAAACAATTAGAATAAACAGACACCAAGAAGTTAGAAGTTACAAAAGCTACTTTTTTTTAGCAATTTAAATTTTATTTTTTATAAACATATATTTTTATCCCCAGGGGTACAGGTCTGCCAATCGCCAGGTTTACACACTTCACAGCACTCACCATAGCACATACCCTCCCCAATATCCATAGCCCCACCCCCCCTCTCCCAACCCCCCTCCCCCCATCAACCCTCAGTTTGTTTTGTGAGATTAAGAGTCACTTATGGTTTGTCTCCCTCCCAATCCCATCTCGTTTCATTTATTCTTCTCCTACCCACTCAACCCCCCATGTTGCATCTCCTCTCCCTCATATCAGGGAGATCATATGATAGTTGTCTTTCTCCGATTGACTTATTTCGCTAAGCATGATACCCTCTAGTTCCATCCACGTTGTCGCAAATGGCAAGATTTCATTTCTTTTGATGGCTGCATAGTATTCCATTGTGTATATATACCACATCTTCTTTATCCATTTGTCTGTTGACGGACATCTAGGTTCTTTCCATAGTTTGGCTATTGTAGACATTGCTGCTATAAACATTCGGGTGCACGTGCCCCTTCGGATCACTACGTTTGTATCTTTAGGGTAAATACCCAGCAGTGCAATTGCTGGGTCATAGGGTAGTTTTATTTTCAACATTTTGAGGAACCTCCATGCTGTTTTCCAAAGTGGTTGCACCAGCTTGCATTCCCACCAACAGTGTACAAAAGCTATTTTTAATCTGCAAAGATTTTTAACTTGAAATAGATATACCATATACTCTCCATAGTTGGCTTCTCCCTATAAAATATGTATTCGAATGATAACTTTAAGCCATAAACTCAGAGGTCAAATTAAAGGCAAGTTCCCTTTAATTTTGGAAGCGCACTGGTGCTAAATGAAATGGATGGGTGACCCATGCGATTCCTGCCATTTGCAAAGTACTAAATAAAAGCAGATTAATAGTATACTTAAAAACATTACACTGATTGAATATGCATGTTTAGTAACAACTTGGGAAGTGGTTTAGGTCAGTTTCCAAATTGGCTTTTGGTCATACTTTGGTACAACCCCTCAATTTTTAGTAATACTATAAGAAGAAACGTCCTAGGACTGTGAAGAACACAAGGTGGTGAGGATCTAGGAAAAAGGAAATCTTGATTTCCATTAAAAAATCCACACTTAGTGACAGGCTCCTATTTGTAAGTCCCTATACCAAAAGGTAAACTGGTAGGTGCTGTTGGAATATTAAAAATATATTGAAATAAAAACTGCCAAATCATCTACTAAAAGTGAAATGATTTCCTCTTGGGGACACAGGGTAAGGGCGAGGTGTTTGTGAGAAGCAAACTACTGGGGACAGAGTTCAAAAAGTAGAGGCATCTGAACCAGGCTTCAGGAACAGGATTTTTTATTGTAATGGAAGGAGGCAGCAAGAGAAGTTGGGAGCAAGATGAGGGAGAAAGAAGATGGCCATTTCAGGAGAAAACAGCAGTGGCAAAGGACTGAATGGGGATGTGGCTCTAATCCTTAGGAAGTGACTGGAACATAGTGTGCTGGAAGGGAAACAAAACATAAAAAGCTGGACATGATGTTCTTTGAACAACTTTGTTCTGGTTTAGTGCTATCTGTCCTCAAATCTGTGTACCATCAGCTTCCCATCATTTTCTTCACTTCGGAAAAGGAAGTAATTCTGAGGACATTTTCCACAGATTGCTAGTTCTATGTGATGTTATATTAAAAACAAATTTCTGTGGTCAAATAAACTTGGAAAAATTTTTAGAAGTCAGGTTAAGCATATTTCATTTTTACAGGACTTCTCAGAGCCTTTAGTAAATTTCTAATGATCTGTGACTCTCAGCAGGAGACAGGATGTTGTATTGCCTGAATACAGTAGACCAATGGATTCTTTTAAGACTATATTCCCATACTAGTCATGTTCTGTAGAGTAATTGGGGAAGCACTGGGTTAAGATTTTAGCTTATATTTATTTGTTCATCAAATTGGAATTGAATACTTTTGATGTGTCAAGCATCTGTGCTGAGAAATGGTGGTATAGTGGTTAACACATACCCACTGTCCTATTCTCATACAGCTCACAGCTGGGAGCCATGGTGTACAGGCAGGGGAATGTTAGCAGCAGGTGTGAAAGACAGGAACACACCTTGGAAGAAGGAGAAGGTCTTCTTGACTTTTACACACTAATGCCCTACGGGTTACCTGATGGGGAATCTGAGGGTTGATGTTCAGAAATGTTGGTGAAAAGATTGCAGGAACCAAGGGAGGTAGGAAGGGAAAAAATTGGGTTGGGTGAGAAAATGGGATAGTAAGAGTCTAGTCTGGGAGCATAACTGGAATGCAGACAGGTGGTTGACCAATACTAAAAAATCCTGAGAGTTTCTAAGGGAACTGGGGTGATTCCACCTGGGAAAACTGCAAGTACCAGTTAAAATGAAACATCCCGAATCACAGAGCAGCCTCAAGTTGGTCTCATTATAGATATGGGCACACTCTAAACTATAGTCAGATAATGTACAAAGCTAGAAGAGGTCTTAGAGATATTCCAGTACGAACGCCTTTCTTTGATCTATCCATGTACCTCATACACTCACTTTTTAATGTTTGTTTGTTTTTTTTTTACATAATGAGATCTACTTAACCCATTGCATAGCCCCTTCTGCTTTGAACTTTAGGAAGCTTAGAGCTTAATTTAACATGCAGTTGCAGTAGCTCTTACCTATCAGATACCAGGTGTATCCATATCCCCCCTCTTTGGCAAGTCATCCAGAACAGCTACAGTGTCTCAAAGATTATCTTAGGCTTCCTGAGGGCTATATGAAAACTCCTCAAGGAAACCTGACCAGTAGTGGGAGATGCTTACTCACTGATTCATTCATTAATTCATAAAGTTATTGACAGACTATCATGTGCCAGAATCTTTACCATGAGCACTAGAGAAGATAAAGATATAAAAATTTTAAAAAAGACCTTCTGTATTCATTCTTTTGATAATTTATTAAACATGCATCTATTGATAATAAATTATGAGCAAATGAAAATTATTTCAAAAATTAGTTATTATGAGCACTCCAACAGATAAATTGTTTTTAACCATAGATAGCTTTAAATGTTGTGGTAACAGAGAAAGTCAATTATCATATGGTTTCACTTATTTGTGGAGCATAACAAATAGCACGGAGGACAAGGGGAGATGGAGAGGAGAAGGGAGTTGAGGGAAATTGGAAGGGGAGGTGAACCATGAGAGACTATGGACTCTGAAAAACAATCGGAGGGTTTTGAAGGGGTGGGGGAAGGGAGGTTGGGGATCCAGGTGGTGGATATTGTAGAGGCACGGATTGCATGGAGCACTGGGTGTGGTGCAAAAATAATGAATACTGTTATGCTGAAAAAATAAAAAAATTTAAAAAAATGTTGTGATAACTATGGATTCACAAAACCAATCATGAAAAAGTATATATTTAAGCGTATAAAATCTAAATGAGTATAAATTGTAACTAAAGAGTCCTGAAATTCTTAAAAATTATGAGTCATCCATTACCATGTATCTAGTCTCCCGTCAGATCTCTTCTATTGAATTACATTAGATACAGTATAATTACACAAGTGCATCCCACGATTGCAAAGGTAACTCCAACTCTTTCATTCAGCATATGTTTAGAGGGTCCCTACCACGTGCCAGGTCTTGGGCTAGGTAACAGGACACAGAGGTTGTTTCTGTTTCCTCCTTGAATGACTCTGGAGGAGTACCCTCTGCCAGTTCCTACTATAAATATATTATTGAAGTGCTCAGCATAGGCAACCCATGTTCCAGTTTTCTGATTGAGTAACCACCGTGACCAATCTCTGTGCAAAGCCATGAGGAAATAACTGCTTTTCAGCTTCACATTTCTTTATTGAGCTTAATGCCATCACAGTGGAAGGATTATACAAAGAAGTAAGAGATAAGTTGACAACACTTAACAAAAACACATTCTTTTCAGAATGGAGCAACCTACATGAGGAGAAAGACATGGCAAGTGTTTCACAGAACCTAGTAGAGAAGATTTAGGGTGTGGATCTGATATTCTCTGACACTTTTCGCTCCTCACCGTCATTGGCCAAAATTGTCAACAGTATTTTCTTGGTGGCCACAATGTAGAGAAGCTTGTGTTTGGCACAGAAGACGGAAAAAATAGAAAAGAGTCAGAGATGCTTCCAGACACAACCCCCGAGGGCACCATTCGCATAGTCTGCAGGATAAATGACACCCTCTGGAGTTGGGCAGGGCACAATCTTTTCAACTGGGTAAAACGAGATCTGGAGGCATTCCCCACTTCCATGTGTTTATGTATTAAGAGCAGAAAATAATAAGGTGAAAGCACAAAGCTGTGTACAAAGAGAACATTGATGAGAGAAAGAATCAAATTGTATAGCTGAGGGGCACCTGGGTGGCTCAGTGGGTTAAATCCTCTGCCTTCAGCTCAGGTCATGATCCCAGGGTCCTGGGATCGAGCCCCACATCCGGCTTTCCGCTTGGTGGGGAGTCTGCTTCCCCCCCTCTCTCTCTGCCTGCCTTTCCGCCTACTTGTGATCTCTCTCTCTGTCAAATAAATAATAAAATCTTTAAAAAAAATTGTATAGCTGAGGCTGAGAGGTGGGATGATCGATTTCTATTTGTCTGGCTCGGATTTGAGGACAATCTGAAGAACAGCACTAGGAATCCATGATGCAGACTAATGGGAAAATAGACCTGACTGGAAAGTGAGATTGAGATTGAGATTAGAAATTTGGGTTTAAATTTGTCAAGAGAAGGGGTGCCTGGGTGGCTCAGTGGGTTAAGCCTCTGCCTTTGGCTTTGGCCATGGTCTGAGGTTCCTGGGATCAAGCTCTGCATTGAGCTCTCTGCTCAGCAGGGAGCCTGCTTCTCCCTCTCTCTCTGCCTGCCTCTCTGCCTACTTGTGGTCTCTCTCTCTCTGTCAAATAAATAAATAAAATCTTTAAAAAAAAAAAAGATTTGTCAAGAGAAAGTTGATAGCTGGGAACCCTGAGATGGGGCAATTCCTCTCATGGAAATAGAACATAGAATTAGAATAGAAGTAAAGGGCTTGTAGGCTTAGACCTTGGCAAACCCCTACTCAGGGAAAAGAAGGACCTCGAAAAGGAGCTACAAGCATGCACTCTTCCCGTGTTGAACACTGTTCAGCGTCACCAAATGAATCCCAGTGGCATATCACAGACCACAAGGACCCTGTGGATTTGAGAATCTTTGTTTGGCAAAGTCTGGTTTGCCATATAAGGGCACAGATTGCCATTTTCACAGATTCCACCCTTCAGTTGCTCAAGATAGTCCTCAAGTGCATTCATCAGTTTCATCAAGGATGTTTCCTGGTGATGAAGGAAATGTGAACTTCACACAGTCTTAAGAATTCTTTTTTTAAAGAAAAGACATTGATTATTTAGATAGTGAAGGAGTTTAAAGTACCCACTGTTTTCATATTCAGAGGGAACTTAGACTCAATAAATGTCCTATGAAATATAATAGGCAGAAATTAACAGAAATTCCTTCCATTCAGTAGGTATTTAATCCACCACTGGCCATGTGACAGGATTCAGGGCTGGGGTAGAATGGGGAACAAGACTGACACAACCCTTACCTTGTGAATTTACATTTTATGGGAGAAAGGTAAAAAATAAAAACAAAGACAATACGCAAGCACACATATCAAATATGTGATAAATACAGCAAACAAGGAATTAAAATAGAGAATAATAGGCCTCACCATTTAGATGGGGTAGTAAGGGGAGGCCATTCTGAGAATATACTATTTTAGCTAAGACTGAAAAAGTGTAGCCTTATGAAGAAGATGGAGAAAGAACATTTCAAGCAGAGTAAATGGCATATCCAAAGGCTCTGAGGGAGGGAAGACTGGACAAGCTTAAGGATCTGGCTGAATGAGAGGAAGAGTGGGTGAAACTGAAGTGAGAATGGGTCAGAAGCCACATTTTTACCTGGTGTGGAGAATGGATTAAAGGTCAACAAGAAAGGACCTGGAAATCTTGGTGTGATGACTATCACAGCCATCCAAGAGCTTCTGGACTAAGGTGTTGGCCATCCGTGAAGGGGACAGACTCAGTGATATATGTGGAGATAAAATTTGCAGGGGTTTTTTGTAGGTCAATTTGTAAAGCCAAAGACGGGGCAGAAACAGGGATGTCTCCCCAGGTTTTTTTGTTTGAGAAACGAGGTGAATGGTGGAGCCATTTGCTGAGATGAAAGGACATGAGGGAGACCATGTTTCTGGAGGAAAATTCACAGTTTCATTTTAAGCATGTAAGTTTGAGATATCTGTAAATGATATGGTCAGAGATGAGAACAACAAAATTTGAGAGTGAAAAGAAACCCTTTTCCCTGTGGTAAGAAAATTGCTAGGACTCTCAACAAGGTGAACAAAAATGTGATCAGGTCACTTGTTAGGTTAAGCCTGTTTATGGCCGCACTTCACCTCCTGGATAAGAATCTTGGTTCTTAGCCTGGTATTTAAGGGTCTCTGTGGTGTGTCCCCAGCTACTACCTTTATTAATCCTATGCTCCAACACTATAGACAGCCCCATTGCTTATAAAGTATTCATTCCTGAAAAAACACAAGAGTCTTTTTTCCCCTCTCAAGTACAGGTCATCTGAACAGTGATATGAGAAAGAAGAGAGTGAAAAAGGAAAGGAAAAGTTGCTTTATTCAGCTCTGTGAATCATTGACTTATGGCCCAAGGCTGCTATTGTATTAGAGATAATTTTTTAAAGTAAAAAAATAAATAAATACTTTCTAAGCCTCTGGATTTTTGCTTTTCAGCTGACAAGCTCACTGCACTACCTAGCTGGGGGTGAGGGGGATTGGCTACTAGATAAGCAAATTGCCAATGCTAAACCCTTACACCTTTTCACAGAAGCAGGAGCAGGGCTATTGATAGTAATGGAAATACACAGACTGTGTGTCATCAAAAAAATGAGCTCCAAAACCCGTTGGCTGATTTCCCACTGCAATATTCAGAGCAAGTACTTGGTAGTCTAAGAGGAGTCAATAACAATGGAAGCACAGTCTTCTTTCTCAGAGAATTACAGCATCACAAAGAGACACATGTAGTGCAGTAGGATATAAGATTGGGAATTATCAGACTCAAAAAGTCAGGACATATCAATTGTTGTTGGAGATAAGATGACAGGGAGAGGATCTCCAGCAGAGAATAAAATGGAAGAGTTTCATGGAGGAGGGTCTGTTTGAACTGGGACTTTAGAAAACATGGAAAAAGATGGAGGACAGTAAAATGGAACAGAAGAGTAAGGTGTGCTTGTCAAACTAAAAGTAGTTATGTGTGTGTGGGAAGTAAAATCCAAAGTAGAGGGTTAGGATGGAAAAATAGTTTGACTCCAGAAGTTGAAGAAACTTGTTGGTTGTTTCCTCCAGTATCCAATCCTCGAATCTCCTTTAAAGATCTGGTGGAATTAGCTCCACTCCCAGTTTATTGGGGGAGGGGGAGAATCCTGATTAGATTAAACCTATTCGTGTATCCTGATTGGTTCAGAGATGATAGATGGCAGGAGTAAATAAAGATACTCTTCTATTGGTTTTATTCAAGAAGACCTCTCCATTTCCAAGGTATACTGTAGGATTGTGCTTTTTTCCCCATGGGTTGCAGGTAAGGAAACCTGAAGATCTGGGGGCTTCTGACAGTTATGTTGGGACCAAAGGGAAAGTGAGTTTAAGAAATAATAATAATAAAGCTGACACTGAGAAAGCAAGACTGAAAAATGGAGACAAAAACCATGTTCTAACATTTTCTTTTGAGCCAATGGATTAAACCTCCTATGAGAGCAATGCTATTTCTGGACTTTTCTATTACTTGAACCAATAAATCCCCTTTATAGTTGAAACCAGTTTGACTTGAGTTTGCTATTACTCGCCACCCAAAGGATCTTGATGCAGAATCCTTAGAACCACATTAAGGCTTTGGTTGGCATTAGGGATCTACTGATATCTGTGGCCCCATGTGTGCCGTATTCTGGAAAATAACCCTGATGTTACGGACAATGAAAAACACCATTAGATCAAGGCAGTCAAAACAGAGACTGTGAGAGTCAGCCAGCCCTTTAAGTTGAGTTAGTCTTATTTTGCTGTCATTCTTTGCCTAGTCGCTTGACTGGTGTGTCTGTCTCCCAGGAGAGGAAAAGAAGTAAGTCTGTTTAAGCCTTTCCTTGAGAAGAGCCACCTCCCCTGGGCATGGAGCCTGACACCATTTTTCTCTCTTCCACTGACGCCATAGATATATTCATTTCTCTTTGGGTATTTAATGTAAACCAGATAAGCCACAAACGTATAATAATTTTAGTCAATTTTGATTCTAAGGCAAGTTGAATCATTGAGGCCAGCACTACAAGTATAAGATACTGTGATTTCACCAATGGTGAAACTGGGGAATTGCTTTCCTAAACTTTCCTTCCAGTGTTTAGATTATGGCGTGCAATCCAGGGGTATGTTATGCATGATCCTCTTGAACCTCGTCAGAAAGTCCTCATAAATCACATTCAAGAAAATGTATTTAACTTCCATATACATATATATGAAACTTAAGAACTTAGACAAGTGGAACGAATTCTGAACTGTCAGTTTAGAGCAGTAACTTTCTTTTTCAATTTGGGATTGAAATTTGGGGTGAGAAAGCTCTAATGGAAATAGCATGTTCCTAGAGAAGCCAGAAGGTCTGCCTGACTTCTGAAATACTTTATATCGAATGATACTTAATTTTGGAATTTAGAAAGCTTAGGGTATGTTCCCAGGTATTTGTGGGGTTCCAATAGATCCCAGATGCTGCATCTTGGTCTTTTTATCTATGAAATGGGTTTAATTTTTTTTCCATTTTGTTGTAAGTATAAAAGGGAAAATATTGTTGAATAAATAGAATGATATTTACAATTGTCTGTGCTCTTAGTATATGTCATGGTCTGTGTTATTGACATCAGTGGCCATTCATTCATTTAGCCCTTACTATGTACCAGGCACTAAGAAATTATGTGTTTAAACATACCAATGCACTTCATGCTCACACCATCCAAATAATACAGGGGCTTCTATTTTCACCCTTTTGTAGGTGAAAACATTGAGGTCCCTAGAAGCAGAAGATCTGTACAAGGTCACACAGGTAACGTATAGCAAAGTAGAGAATCAAGGGGAGCAATGTTCTCTTCATGTGACCTATTATTTTTACTTCTTGTAACAAGCACTGAGAGCGGGGATTGTGAATGCCCTTTTTCAGATAAGAAAATTACAACTTGTGGAGTATATATAAACTTCTTGAAGTTACTCAGCTTAGTCTTAAAACTTTACTCTGATATTATTTTTTTTTTAATTTTTATAAACATATATTTTTATCCCCAGGGGTACAGGTCTGCGAATCACCAGGTTTACACACTTCACAGCACTCACCATAGCACATACCCTCCCCAATATCCATAACCCCACCCCCCCTCTCCCAACCCCCTCCCCCCATCAACCCTCAGTTTGTTTTGTGAGATTAAGAGTCACTTATGGTTTGTCTCCCTCCCAATCCCATCTGATATTATTTTTATCTTTTAGTTCCCATAGTATTTACCTCATGCACCCACTCTCATTTTCAAGGCTTCCCATTCCATAGTTTCTTCACATTATATTTTCTTTTTTAAAAAAATTTATTTATTTATTTGACAGAGAAAGGGGGAGAGAAAGAGCACGGGGGTGGGGGAGCGCAGGCAGAGGGAGAGGTAGAAGCAGACTCCCTGCTGAGCAAAGAGCCTGATGTGGGACTGGATCCCAGGGGATGATGAGCTGAGCCAAAGGCAGACGCATAACTGACTGAGCCACCCAGGTGTCCCTCACATTACATTTTCACCATTCTCCTCTGAGCAAGAATAGAATGACATGCAAGAGAAGTCGAATATTAGATAAATCACAGGTCACTAGATACAGCATAAACCCATGTTACTTTTAAGGAAATTTTTGGAAGAACTTCATGCAAACATATGTTATTTTGACTTATTTTGAAGTTTATGATGTCTCTGAATTTATTATTTTTTTTACCACATCCATGACCAAATTCATGTCTCCACATCATTAATGCATTATCATGCTCCCCTAATAGAGGGAATGCTTATTGATTCCAAACTGATGTTTTAATCAGGATAAGAATTTCTGAGTCTACACTAAGTCTACACTCTTTATGATTGATAAGGTATATGTAGAACAACTGTCATATGTAGAACAACTAACATTATAGAGTCAAGTTTGTTAGAGTCTCCTGAAGTCCTTTTTCTCTAATACAGAAGGTATAGAATGTTAGGATTTCTGGGTTTTGTCTCAATGACTGTTACCTGAACCAACTTTCACAACCCTATTCCCATGAGCTATTCAACAAAGTGTTCTTTTTTTTTTAAGAGTTTGTTTGTTTATTTATTTATTTATTTATTTATTTATTTACAGAGAGCAAGACACACACAGTGAGAGAGGGAACACAAGCAGGGGAATGGGAGAGGGAGAAGCAGGCTTCCTGCTGAGTGGGGAGCCTGATGCAGAGCTTGATCCCAGACCCTGGGATCATGACCTGAGCTGAAGGCAGTTGCTTAACCAACTGAGCCACCCAGACGCCCCTCAACAGGCACAGTGTTAAGGTAAGAAGACATTACTATCTCAAAAGAATTTATTAATGTCATGAAACCACCAAAAATGTAAAATATAAACCATATTAGAATAAGGACAAGCTATAGAACATGATTGGACACAGAATCATCAGAATTACAAAGAATACCATTATGAATCTCCCCTGCATTAAGTACTCACATGAACATTGTGTTTTGCAACTTGCAAAGACTTTCAGATCTCTCATCTCATGTAAAACACACAATCAGCCTGTGAAGCAAGTATTCTTTAAATATCCCCCAAATGAGGATCAGAAACATGACAGAATTCCACAAGGGTCTATGGTTAATAAGTAGTGGGGTGAGACAGAAATCTAATTCTGACTCCAGAATCCAAGTACAGAAGGGGTTAAAATCCCATGGGCTTTAATTCTGTCCTTTAATATTGGTCCTAGAAGCTAGTGGGGCCCCACTGGATGGTTTTGGTTTTTCTTTGTTTTTGTCCCTTTTCTTTCCTTTTACAGTTTTCTTGGCCACATTCATGGGAAATGACTCCAATTAAAACTTTGTGAGGCCAAGGCTGGTTAATGTATCACTGACCACAGATTCTCCAGGATGTGGCCAAACTTTGTTCCTCAATTGTTTGCCATCTACCCTCATCCTGTCCAGTGCCCCTCAGGACCTTCTATTGCCAGGGCTCAGGACTGGTCTCCTTGATTGGCGTTGGCCTCATATGTAGGGTTTGGACATCTAGTCCACGTCCCCAGATAAGGTCAATTTTGCACCCAGTTTTTACATGAACACTTGAATATACCAAGTCCTTTTACCTTCTCCAAAGACTCCATGTTCTTTCCTACCTTCCCTGGATGCAGGGCTTATCTGCAGGCTTTTCCTCTTTCTCTACCTCAATGAAATCTTAGGTCTAGAGCAGGACAAACACTGACTCAGCTTTGCTCTATCATTTACACTTATGTGGTGTCTTGTGCCCTGAAATTTTGGTTCTCTAAGGCCCTGAGCTCTGTCTAGCATATTGTACCAGTTATATTCTTTGACTCACTTAGATTACAGAAAACAAACACAAAACCAAAACTGCTCTGTTACTGTCCACTGTGCATCGTGACAGGGCTTGTTTGAGAGCGGGATTTCATATCTGGCTCCACTCTTCAAGTAGTTCAGTTATGTCTGCATCCCTGTCTGAACCATAACCATCTATCTAGAGGGAAATAGGGTAGAACCCATGTCTGTTTGATGCTGAGGCCAGCAGTGTTTCTTACTCCTTGTGGTGGTACTTAAGCTGAGGTTTGAAATTTGGTGAGTCAAAGACTTCTAGTTGCTTCCCAATATTCATTCTGCTGAAGTTCTCTTTAGCCAAGACAAAAATTCTAGAGCAAGAGTTAGGATTTCTAC